>NW_010240426.1:0-5378 GCF_000690775.1 Eurypyga helias | reverse complement strand
GTTTGTTTGTTTGTTTGTTTTATTCCCCTCCCCCCCATCTGATTGACTAGCCTTAATAAGTTAAAGGAAAATAAAACCAGAGGATTTTCAAAGGTAAATTTTCCCTATAAATAACTTAAAGATGGGTTTCCAAAACTGAGTGGAAGTACCCACTGTGGTACAGGATACAGCACTAATTTTATACCAAACGTTTTTGGTCTAATTCACACATTTGCATTTCTGGATCAGAAAATATATATTAGCAATTCGACACATGTGAAGAAGCCAGGGAAACTGCTACAGACATTGGTCCTGGAACATCTGAGGACAGAAAGGTAGTCTAAAACATGGGGAACATTAGAAATTATTGTACTCTTTATGACAGAATTACAGAGGAGTAAAGGAAAAACAAAACAAATTGTGGTGAATACGCAGGAGAAACCTAGATGGGATTTGATCTATTATGCAGAGAATGTGTGAGGCACATAGGATCCAAACCAGTTTTCATAATTTCAATACCTCACTGAATTAATTCTACTGGTCACTGTGTCAGCTTTGGGCACATATTTGAACACACGATAGCTTTATTTATCACTGTTCTAAAGAAAAAAATGTACTTGTATTTCTGTTCACAATTTCATTTTTCTTATTAACTCATGGTTAATTCACAGTAAACGCTGGATCAAGTTTCTGCTTTCTTGTGTTTTCTACCTTTTTGGTCCTGAATTTCTTGTTATTAGTCTGCGTATTTGTCTGCATTAGTGTTCTTGTGTTGTTCTTTCACCTTTTTGGTTTAGATTACCTTGTAAACTGTGTGCTTTATTTGGTATTAGATTGTTGTGAGAAACAGGAATGTCCTCTCACAGTGGCAACAGATATCTCACCGTTAATTCTTATTTCAGCATATAGCTAAATTCCAGAATTTTATATCAGAAATTTTAGTATCTAATTCTGGTTTTCTTCTTCATTTGAATTAGAAAAAAACCCAAACCAAACCAAAACCCCAAACAACACTTGAATCTTGGGGAAAAACCCTTTAAATATCTTTATCATCTTCTTGAATGTTTCAGAGCTTTAATCTCACTCAATTCCTCTTTTCCTTATTCTTTTCCCATTGGTGTTTCTATGAAGAGGTAGAATTCTTACATTAATTTCTTCTGGAATAGGTTTCCGGAAGAACTTCTTCCTGAATATTGTTTCTTTTCTGGAAAGTCAACACTGTTATGGTAGGGGTCCCTTGATCTGGTTTTGTCCACTGGTTTTCTGCATCTTCGGGCTTGGGGAGGATCTCACTAGTTTGACTATTTTCACCATGTTTCATCTACCAACTGCTGTGATACAAAATGAAAAGCATCTGTGCTTGTAAAAATAAACTGTTTTCTTATTAAGGGATGTTGTGTATTGTATTCTGCTATGACAGTTTAGCCAATTCTGCAAGCCATTTTAGAGATCCCATGAGCTGGAGACTTGGATATTTGAGATGTGTCAATGTACAAACCATTCCAGCATAGAGCCGTTTTGACATATAATTACCCTGATCAATTGATACAGACATTTCTTTGTGCATGCTCAAGTTCTGATTTTTGAACTCCTTTCCAAAAATTACCCTCTGTGCTTGCTGAGAAATTAGTTTATAAATGTTTCCAGAGGCAAGTAGTTTCTTGTTGGTTTGGTTTTGGTTTTGGTTTTTTTTTTCCCCCTCCTACATGCTTCTTCAATTTTTTTCTACTATACCCTAAGCTGGAGATCAGAAGTTTTTAAGCTAATCGGACTTTCACTGTGGATGACCCTGTTTCAGGATGTGTTCCATTTCACATATCCTGAAATATAAAAAGAAAAAAATCCTCATCATCACAGATAGGGAATTTAAAGAAAATATCATTCAGGAACATGCCTGTGTGCTCTTGAACTGAAATAATAATGTGACTGTTTAGCTCATGCAACTCATACATGCATTGTATGGATGAACTTGAATTGTCTTTGCTCAGCCCTGCTGTGTAGTGCAGAAACTTCTTTGAAATAAAAGCCCAAATCCAACTCAAATAATTAAAAAAAAAAAAAAATTATATGTTCTTTTTCATTGAACAAGTCAGTGTTGCAAGAGCTGTGGTTGGAAGACAAACAGTATATTTTCCCTTCAGTAAAGAATGTTAAGAGAAGTGGAAAATGTAGAAAATCACAAGCTTTGATTACTAACTAATCTTCTTTTTTATTTAATGCAGCAAACACCGAACAGACAGTTTTCAAAATTCACTATTTTCAAATCTCCTGTTTTCTCTTACAGAGTTTAAGCTGGGATAGAGTTAATTTTCTTCATAATAGCTAGTAGGAAGTTATGGTTTAGATTTCTGCTGAGAAGAATGTTGATAACACTGGTGGTTTAGTTGTTGCTAAGCAATGTTTTCATTAAGCCAAGGGTTTTTTACGGTTTCTCATACTGCACCTGCGTTCCCAGTTTTTGTCTACAATAAGCTGGGAGTAGGCACAGCCAGGACAGCTGACCCAAATTGACCCATAGGGATATTTCATGCCCTAAAATGTCATGCTTAGTATATAAGCAGGGGGAATTTGGCTCTGGGAATTGTTGCTCAGGGACTGGCTGAATCCTGAAACCGCCCACTCCATCCCACACACTCCCACTCCCCACTTTTTCTTTCTCTGTTTTTGTTTTCCATTTCATTACATATTATTATTATTGTTGTTGTTACTATTAATCTTCTTTTTTTAATTCTTAAACTGTTCTTAACCAATGAGTCTTTTTACCATTTTCCTCATATTCTCTTCCCCATCCCATGACACTGTTATAGGAATTCTACAAAGTAGGATGTCTTTTCAGTTTCACCAGCAATGTGAACAGCTTCATCTTTCCTATTCTGCAGTAAAAAAAAAAAAAGGATAATTATTTTACTTTACGTTGTAATTATTTGCCCTGATTAAGAAACAGAACTATTAACTCATGTTTAGAGATGTTAGCTGCTCCTCAAAATGAAAGGTAAGAAAAATGAAATTAACATATGACTATACAATGAGTAATACATATTTCTGTGTCTCTTCTCATGGCTTCATGGTAAAAGGTTTCTAAGGATTAGTGGTGGATTAGCCATGCTGAAAGTTAGAACATTTTTCAGCTGAAAAATCCAAATAGCCATACAAAGAATGGATTATCCCCCCAGTCTAGACTAGGGAGTCTGGTTGATGATGGCTTTCCTTAGAGGTCTCCGCATTTTCCATGAGGAAAATAAACATCATATTTTAGTATATTTAAAAAAAAAAAATCAATAGAAACATTTAACTATGAAGATGTTTCTGCACTTTATCTCAGAAACACCAAAGAAAGAATCAGTAAATCAGTGTCAGGGAAGTCAACAGTGTAAAAAAATATCAATCTTTTTTGAACCAATGAACAATAGTCTTTGTTTTCTAACCCTGTGAGATAAAACTGATAAAATCTGAGCATATTACAATCCATTGTGTGTTAGTAAGTAACCAAATAGAAGTGCTCATCCCCTGTTCTTTAAAACCTAAATGGAGTGCAGCTTATTCCAGAATGTAACTGAAGTTACCAAGATTTCTACTGACTTCCAAAGGAATAAGACAAAATCCTTTCTCAGTTCATGTATATGCTCCAGAAAACTGTCAAGTTTTCCTACAGGATCAGCTAGAAACTCACTGTCATACTCCTACACCAAGTTCAACTGTAGAGCTGACAATCAAAATTTTATCTCATTATGACTTGCCACATTACCATCACTACTGTATATGTGCTGTACAATAACTAGCTTTCTGATTCTTCTCTTTGGAAGAGAAATGTTCTTTTGAATTTCACATCTTCAGGTTTAAGCCTTACAGGTATAAAAGAGATTGCCATGTAGCACTGTGAAGAAGAGTCGTCTACATCCTAGCTGTAGGTCAGTAGTCCTTCATTCCACTGTATCTGACAGGCCAGCATGCAAACTCTTGCAGTCAGAGTATTGAAAAGATTGGCCAAGGAGCTCATCACTGATGTAAGAATAAAAAAGCATCTGATCTGTGTATCACTTTAAATAACAGTGTAAACCTTTTTTAGACAGCCTACAAATGATACAGATTTGCCATTAAAATAGGCAGAAAATTACAAGAATTCTTCAGTCATAGGGCTGTATTTTAGTTTACATAGACCTCAATGCTGAGTACAATCTAAAACCTTATGCAACTGACAGTCATTGACCTTTGAAAAGCAGTTTATGCAAACAGCTTCTGAAACTTGCAAAAATCTGCACTATTTCAATTTTTCCAGTAATGTCCTGAGTGACTAAAAAGAACGACACTGCAGATGGCCTTTTACTAGAAACCTGCCTGATCGAAGGAGCAAGAAAAGAAGTTCTGTATTGTAGAGAACACTTCCTCCCCACCCTCACCCCCAATTTACAATATATTTTTGCGTCAATAGTGTTTATGTATTTGAAAAGAAACCAGTGTATGGAGCAAGTAAAAGTTACTAATTTCATTCAAGAAATAATGCAGAGCATCCATTTTCTTTCCTTTGAATAATGAGATTTATTGAGATACTGTCGTGGTTTAACTTGGGCTAGCACTAAATACCACTCGGTTACTCTCTAACTTCCCCTCCCGCCCTCTCCCAGTGTAAGAGGATTGTTGGAGGAAAAGACAAGGAAGCTCATAAAGTTGAGATAAGAACTATTTAATAATTGAATATAAAATAAATTATAGTGATACTAATAATACTAACTATGCTACTATCAATAAATAATTAAAACAATAGAAACTAGAATACATGATACCATTGCTTACCACCCGCTGGCCGACACACAGCCAGGTCCCAAGAACCTAGAGTTCAAGCTTGCGAGCCCCAGAGCCAGAGTTTAAAATACCCTCTCTTGAGCTAGTCAATGCCAAGGATGCACAGGGGCATCTAAACCAGTCACCATGGGGTGCTTTTGACACTCCTTCCAAGTCAGGCTTATTTCAGCCTCCTACAGAGTCAATTGCTGAAAGCACCCTGTCACACCAGAAATACTGATTGGTTGTACCTCCCTATATCTTGATGGCATGAGGGTACACTGTGCACCTGTGTCTACTAGAGCTCTGTACTCCTGTGGCTCTGATGTGTCAGGCCACCGAATACACACAGTACAGCAAACACAGTTGTCCCTTTACTCCGCCTGGCTGGAGACAGGGCTTCTCTAATACTCACGTGCCTCACTCATGTCCTGGAGAAAAGTATTATTGGTCAAGTCATCCTCCATCGCATTTGGGAGATAACTTGCAAAGTACCAGTGTGAGGACAATATTAAATACAGATACAGATATAGGATTCTTCCCAGCATCAGGAATACACCAACCAGGCTAAAAAATGCTTCAACCTGGTTCAAGCATGTCCCGCATGACATCCTTGTCTT
>NW_010240425.1:2724-3348 GCF_000690775.1 Eurypyga helias | reverse complement strand
ACTGCCCCAGGCAGCTGCTGCCATGTGGGCACAAGCTCTGCTGCCCAGCAGGGTCCCGTAGTGCAAGGGTTTGCAGATGGCAACGTAGCGGTCGTAGGCCATGACGGTGAGAAGAACAAGTTCTGCTGAAATGAAGAAGAGAAAGAGGAAGACCTGGGCAACACATCCCCAGTAAGTGATAGCCCTGGTGTTCCAGAGGGAATTGGCCATGGATTTGGGGACACTGGTGGAGATGTATCCCAGGTCAAGGAAAGAGAGATTGAGGAGGAAGAAGTACATGGGGGTGTGGAGGTGGTGGTTGCAGGCTACGGTGGTGATGATGAGGCTGTTTCCCAGGAGGGCAGCCAGGTAGATGCCCAGGAAGAGGCAGAAGTGCAAGAGCTGGAGCTCGCGCCTGTCTGTGAACTGCAGGAGTAAGAACTCAGCAATGGAGTTGTTGGACATTTCCTTCCTCTGGGCTGGGGACCTGTCCAAAGAGCAAAGGAGACTGATCAGTTGCAAATTACTTATCGAACGAGAAAGCCCCACCATTTGTGACAGAAATCCCTCTCTCAGTTGAATGAGGAATGAGGCAGCTCATTCTCAACCCTCCACCTGAATGATGTTCTGCATGAATGAATAAAA
>NW_010240425.1:1910-2448 GCF_000690775.1 Eurypyga helias | reverse complement strand
ATTTCTAAGCTGGAGGTCCAGCTGCTGAGGAGTGGACTCATGCCCTGGGCCCTGCAGCCCTGGGGATGAGGCTGTGCTGGGTGTGAGAGAAGACCAGGGGCTAGATTTAAAGAAGTTGTTTGAACTGCAAGGGATGTCAGTGAGGTGACCAAATTCACCCTCTCAGGGCATTTCTGGAAGCAGCTTCTTTCCCTGCATTCCCATAGCCGTGCTTCCTGTCCGTGTCCTGTCCAGGAGCTCTTTCACTGTCCCCATTGTCCTCCCTGCCAGTGCTCACAGACACCATCTCACCTGCTGTGTTCTAGGCTCTGCCCTGCAGAAATGTCCTGCAGCTGGGCACTGCTAAAGGGCATCTGTATGTGTGCAGGAGCTCAGGAGAAGCTTTGGCAAATCCTAACAAGAACTGGGCTCTATATGACTTCTTGAGAGTGGAGAATGAATTTCCCCTCCCCTCCTTGTCCACCCAGGCAACCAAGAGGAGAAAAGTCAAAGCCCAGACTGCTTATCTTCCAGGCAAAGACTGACTTGATGTCCCTCT
>NW_010240425.1:0-1247 GCF_000690775.1 Eurypyga helias | reverse complement strand
GCCCAAGGCAGAAATAACTCCTGACATTCCCTCCGTCAGCCTCGGTGAGACCCTTCTTTCTAGCAGTGAAGTTTCTTCCATTAGGCAGACCACTGGGCATGAGAATCACCCTTTCTTCTTCCAAACTTAGGTAGATACGTTGCATTCAGTCAGGCAAGAGTTAACTCCCTTTACCATGGCTGCTAGGAAGTTGTGTTCCTGGATGCAGGGAGCAGCACTGAGAAGGTCTCAGCTGGCACTGGGAAATGCCTGCACTGAATTCAAGGTCTTTCTCTGCTTCTGATCCTGCAGCTGCATTCCCAGCTCTCACTGTCTCGCTACAGGCAGTGTAGGGGACACAGAATTCAGGCACCTGACCCAAACTGACCAAGGAAGTATTTCATTCCTTAGTACATCATGCTCAAGGCCCAGGCGGGGAGGGATCCCGGAGCCATCACTCTTTCTTTCTTTTATTCTCTTGCCCTTTGACTCCTATACACTTACTTACACTCTCCCCAATTCCTTCGTTAGCTCTTGGGTAACTCCTGTGCTCTCTCGTTTGTGAGGATGTTGGGGTGTTGGTTTGGTTTTCCCGGTCTTGCTATCACTGATAGGGTTCGCTCGGAATCTGCTGTTATGGCTCTTGGGCTCTGGCCCTTGGGCTTCGGCTCTTGACCTGCAGTCATTCTCGGGCTGGGGCTCTCTGGCTCTGACTCTCACTACTCAGCACCGGGTTTGTATTTCAGCAAGTGTGCCACATCACACACGCAAATGTCCCAGCACAGAGAAAGGAATCCAGTACCTGAGGGAACTACCTGTGCTGGAGTTAGTTTATCATGATGGGAAGAGGATAGAACCAGGTGAAGTTCACTGTACATGACCCATGTGACGAAAATTAATGCAGAATAGACCATCCTTGTTAGCCAGTTTTTTTCAATATCGACTTGTCAAAGGCATCTGGAACCATCAGTGGTTGAGGTAGTTCAAGACTTCCGGGAATATGAGGACACTATTTCTTCCCCCATACAGACCTGTGTGTGAGCTGTAGAGAAACTGTCCAGGGAGCTTAAGCACTTCAGAAAGGGGATGTTCTCCCCCCCACCTGCACCAGACAGTGTCTCAGCTATTAGCAGTAAATCTTCCTCTGCACAAAGAAAGGAATATGAAAGGTATCCATCATGCCATACCCTGTGGTTTCACTTACTTTGGAGTTGGTTGGGCTGTGGCTCTCGGCCTGTGATTCCTCTCGGGCTGCAGCTCTCAGTCTC
>NW_010240424.1:0-3254 GCF_000690775.1 Eurypyga helias | reverse complement strand
TTTTATTATTATTAGCTTTATATTTATGTGGGCAATATTGTGACAGATATTTCAGAATATTCTTTGTTACTCCTAATGGCTTCCAGTCACTAAAACCAGTTCTAATTCTTGGTTTTAAGACATTCCCTGTATCAGTTCTCAGTGTTACTGTCTATACCTTCAGCATTTCAGTTATTTTTACTTATCACTTCTATTTCTCTCCATACCTTTAGTAGGCAACTTTGCCATGGCATACAGCTTGTTTCTAAGTATTCATTGTATGCATTTTTTCCTTCTTAATGAAAAATTGTTTATAGTTTCAAATTCTTAGTTTCTAAAGTAAAAGAAATCCAATTTAATAGACACTGCTTTTACTACATGTAAAATATTCCTATTCTTTGCCTGAAGAGCTTTTTAAAAACAAACAAACAAACAAAACCTAAACAAACCAAACCAGCTTTCCATACTGGAGAAGCAAAAGAAACAAAGCAGAGAAAGGAAATGAGTGAGTGAACATGAGTAGTATGTCTTGTGATCTGTCTGGTATGTCCATATTCTGTGGGAAGGTATTTGCAGAGTTGAGTTAGCTTCAATATACCTTACTTCATGGATGTATGCTTTTAAGTACTAGTTTCTTTCACTAACTGACTCCAAATTAGTGCCAGTTATATTAAATTACTTCTTTCTCATAAATGGAAAACCGATTTGTAATCCTCCAAAAAAATGGTGTGGTGGGTTGACCCTTGCTGGAGGCCAGGTGCCCACGAAATTACTCTGTCACTCCCCTCCTCAGCTGAGCAGGGGGAAAACACGATAGAAGTCTGGAAGCTTGAGATAAGAGCAGGGAGAGATCCTTCAGCAATTACTGTCACAGGCTCATGTTGGGGAAAAAATTAATGTAATTCATCATCAATCAAAATCAGAGTAAAAGGACAACTAAAACCAAACCTTAAAACACCTCTCCCCCACTTCTCCCTTCTTCCCAGGCTCAGCTTTGCTCCCACTTTCTCTGCCTCCTTCTCCCAAGCAGCGCCAGGGGATGAGGAATGGGGATTGTGGTCAGTCCATCACGCGTGTCTCTGCCACTTCTTCCTCCTTAGGGAGAGAACTCCTCATGCTCTGCCCCAGCTCCAACGTGGGGTCCCTCCCACGGGAGACAGTCCTCCATCAGCTTCTCCAGCACGGGTCCCTCCCACAGGGTACAGCTCTTCAGTAGCAACCTACTGCAGCATGGGCTTCCCACAGAGTCACAGCCTTCTTTGGGTGCCTCTACCTGCTCTGACATGGGGTCCTTCATGGGCTGCATGGGGGTCTCTTCCCTGTGACCCTCCATGGCTGCAGAGGCACAGGCAGGCTGACCATGATCTGCACCACGGGCTGCCAGGGAATCTCTGCTCTGGAACCTGGAGCACCTCCTCCTTCTCCTCTCCTCCTTTTCCACTCACCTTGATGTCTGCAGAGCTGTGTCTCGCATCTTGCATGCTCACTCTTTCTCTCTTCACAAAATCTTCCCTCGTTACCCAAGAGGTGCTACCACCATCGCTGATGGGCTCAGCTTTGCCCAGCATTGTGTCTGGCTTGGAGCTGTCTGGCATTGGCTCTGTCTTACATAGGGGAAGCTTCTAACGGCTTCTTACAGAAGCCAGCCCTGTATTCCCCCTGCTACGAAAATCTTGCCACACAAACCCAATACAAATGATCAATGACAACATTTGCAATAAGGTTCAGTAGGACCTTTTTTTCTTTTTTCTCCACATTAACAATTCATTATTCTTATAGAATTTCTTTTAATCAAGGAATATTGTTGATGTGTACAGCTATTATAAGAACTTCTGATGGGTAAAAATAACCCAAAGATTTCTCTTCAGTGTCTGTGGATATCTTAAAGAACTTTCTCTGGATTATTTGAATTTGAATATTTTTCTAGTAAAAAATATAGATTATGGTAAAATCAAGTAACAAATTCAGTTGGATAATAAGAGGACACAACTCCTTCATTGGATGAATTGACACAATTTGCAAAACACTGACCATTTCCAAGAAGTTTTACTTGGTTTTTATTAATGTATGTATAGTGAATGCCCAGCATTGTTTTAATCCAAGTTTCTTATGGGGAGGGTTGGCTGAAAGCAGACATATTTTCTTACTTATGTGCCTAGTTTAATTTACAGGTCCAACTGGGTTTTCTGTTCTTTTTATGAGCCATTGTTAGATCACCTATTTGAAAATGTGAAGACCTAGTGAGGTCGTTGTGTTGGACAAGTTTAGTTTGTGGAGGCAGAAGTGGAACTAATAAAGCAATACACACTCTTGCATGTTCTGTCAAGTTTGGATGTTCCCTGTTTGAGAAGGGGCTAAAACTCCCAAATGAAGTTCTGTTTGTTATTTGTTGTTGATGTGATCCATGATAAGGGAAAGTCCTCTGCTACGTAAAACAATCACACACACCCTCAACCCACCAAAAAAACAGTCCCAAACCTACCACAATAATGTTGTGATAACTGCTGCATTGCTGCTGTGCCACAGAATGTGTGACATGTTACAGTTGGGGCTTGCTTTTTTTTTGGCTTTTTTCTTTTCCTTTTTTTAATGCCACTGTCTACCAATGTGGCCCAAGTGTCAAGTTCTGCTTTTTCATGTTCCTGTAACTTTTGATGGCAACTAGAACCAGCTGAAGGAGGTGACTAGCCAGGGGGAGACAAGTCTTGCTGCCCTTAAGGTATTCCTTCCTCATGACTCTCCTAAATATGCCTGGAGAATTGTCTAGAGTAGAAAATTTCCCAATTCAAACACTGTTTAATTTTTGCAGTGATGGCTTTACAGTAATTTTTCCCTACTGGGGAGATGTTGAAAATACTAGCTTGCAATGCAAAGACAGGAAATTTTGGAGAAGCGACCAAAACGAGAGATCCAGTATAATGTCATATTACAGTAACCAACTATGTGGTATAAGTTTCATAAAGAATCTGTCAGTATAGGTAGTTCTGAAAAAGGGAAGCTATAGCAGAAGAGTAGAGAGCAAGAAGAGACAAGGGAGGGAGAGGTAGACCTTGGTGATGTAAAATAACCAAAACAGAAATAATGAGGGAATTAGAGAGAGGGGAGCATGTAACACAAACCATGGGATAGATCATGGTGCAAGCATAGTAAGAAATTGTAGTTTGACAGGGAAAAGCTTTCTGGGTTGATCTCTGAGAACTCTGAGCTATATTTTCCCTATTTTGAGAATCATTTGGTTGACATGGCTTTTGCAGCTGGTCCTCATGACACAGGAC
>NW_010240423.1:0-21242 GCF_000690775.1 Eurypyga helias | reverse complement strand
ATGTCACTGACAAAGATGGTGAACAGTGCCAATCCCATGATCTTGCCAGACACAGAGTTCTGATTTACTGGCCTGTAATTCCCTGGATCTTCTTTTGTTACCTTTTTTAAAAAGGGGGTTATGTTTCACCTTTTCCAGCCAGTGGGAACTTCACCAGACCTCCACAACTTCTCAGATATGATGGCTAGTCATTTAGCAACTTCATCTGTCAGTTCCCTCAGGACTCATGGATGCATTTCATCCGGTCCCATGGATTTGTGCACCTTCAGTTTCCTTAGATGGTCTTGAACCTGATCTTCTCCTACAGTGGATGGTGCTTCATTCTCCAAGTCTATTTCCCTTTGGGATGCCTTTGCCTTCTCCACTTGGGTGGTGCAGCTTGAGCACTTGCCGGTGAAGACTGAGGGAAAAAAGTTACCGAGTACCTTAGCTTTCTCCTTATCTGGGTAACCAGGTCTCCCGTTTCCTTCCAGAGAGGACCCACATTTTCCTAGTCTTCCTTTTATCACCAACATACCTAATAAGGCTTTTCTTGTTGCCCTTGAGATACCAGGCCAGATGTAGTTCTATCAGGTCTTTTGTTTTCCTAGCCTCATCCCTGGTTGCTCTGACAATTTCTCTGTAATCATCCCAGGCTACCTGTCCCTGCTTCCACATTCTGTAGGCTTTCTTTCTGTGTATGAGTTTGTCCAGGAGCTGCTTGTTCATCCACACAGGACTCCTGGCCTTCTTTCCTTACTTCCTCTTTGTTGGGATGCACAGCTCCTGAGCTTGGTGGAGGTGATCCTTGAATATTAACCAGCTTTCCTGGGCCCCTTTTCCCTCCAGGGATTTATCCCATGGTACTCTACCAAGCACATCCCTGAAGAGGCCAAAGTCTTATGTCATGATATCCAGGGTAGTAAGCTTGCTGTGGGCCCTCTTTGCTGCCTTAAGTATCTCAAACTCCACCATTTCATGGTCACTGCAGCCAAGGCTGCCCTTGAGCTTTGCATTCCCCACCAGACCCTCCCTGTTGGTGAGAACAGGGTCCAGCATGGCACCCCTCCTTGTCGGCTCCTCTATCACTTGGAGAAGGAAGTTGTCATCAACATATTCCAGGAACTTCCTGGTGTGCTTATGTCCACTGTGCTGTCCCTCCACAGACATCTGTATGGGTGAAGTCCCCCGTGAGGACCAGGAATTGTGACCGTGAGGCTGCTCCTATCTATCTGTAAAGGGCCTCATCCACTCAGTCTTCCTGGTCAGGAAAATTAATTAGCAGTGATAGAATACCACAGAGATAAATTAAATAAAAATCGTTAGTGGAGTAGACAGCTCAGGAGAATGATAATAAGACTGTATTTTGAACTTAGTGTCTCTTCCCAGCGAGTCACTGATTCTGAAAATGCCAGTCTGAAAACCAGCAAAGATTATTACTGCCTCATGCAAAATTGGTTTACTGGTTCAGTCTCCTGTTTCACATCCAACACAGGCCCTGTTGTTTGCTGACTCCATGAAAAGGACGGAAATGGATGGAAATGGATGGAAAATGAAAACTGCACCTCACCAGAGAAACAGTTGCCTAAACAGGTATGAAATAGATGGCTGAGGATTAAAAGGCAAACTTCCTTGTTTTCCACATGTATGAAATATGATTTTAACTATACAGTTGATGTTTCTAGTGCTGTCAGACAGAGCTTTAGTCCAATTGTTAACAAAACTAAGGACATAGCAAAAACTAACCATTGGGAAGTGAAAACACAAAATTTCAGCTCAACATATTTTTAAACATCAGGTTGAGGTTGATTTTTGAACATCAGTTGATGAATTCTAGCACAAAACACCAGGAAATAAGTGGTTGATTGTCCAGCTCTTGAAATCAAGACATAGAGAGGATACTTTCTGAAGGAAAGGTTCATCCAAGTTACTGTCTTTATGTTATCACCTTTCTGCAGGAGTATCTAATAGTGCACTGTATTATAAAGGACATTTGCACCTATTGGCAGAGGCAGACTGTCTTTTATTGTGAAAAATGCATGATAGTAAGGAAACTTAAGTTACTAAAGCACCATCTAAGTCAGGAGAGAAACGGAACACCCTTCAATTACTACTGCATTTTATGCAGAAATCATTATGCAGAAAGTAACTGAAGAACTACCTGTAGCAGTGACTTGTTAAAAGCTTGGGGACGTGTGATAATTTCACATAAGTTTCTATTAAGAACCAATCAAAACTCAATTTAACGTGGCCTTTCTTCTTATCATAACTTCAGTCAGGTTGTTCTTAACTCTCTTTCATCAAACATAAAATTATTCTTTGGTGTTAATGCCACACAACCTTCTGCCTCACCTGGTCTATCCTCTCTGTAAATTCTGCTCCCTGGTGTTTCTAAGCCCATCTTTTTCTTGGCTGTGCTATGCTTTGGCAATACCAATGATGCAGTACCCCTCCTGCAACAGATATGCTTCCAGTAACATTTATGGTAATAGATATTTCCTATTTTTCTTTCCTCTAATATTCTCCTTTCTCCTTCATTGCCATTTGCAACCTTTGCCTACAGTTCAGGTCTGCACGGGCCTAACTCTGATAACACTTTACACTGGACAATTTTTCACTAGAAAATTTAATCCTGATTTACAGTGGGGTAAATAAAACTTGCCCTCAGACTTATTGTCTTGAGATTCCTATCTTTCTCATCTTTAACACTTAAAAATGCTAGTTGGTGATTTCTGATGATACATTCAGCTCAGATGCATCACTCCCTCCTCCAACCAGACCTCCCACATTAAAAAAAAGACAAAATGAAGACACATTGCCCTATCTTTCTATGATAATACAAGAAGCAGAAGGAGGGGTTTGAGATGCCTTGAGAGCATTAAAAAAGTTGTTTGTCATCTCAAGTGATAGAAAGGACTTAGTCACCATAAAATCTACTAACCATAAACCGCACAAACTTCACACACGTTTTGTGTTATTAGTATTACAAAGCATTTATATAGTGCCATACATTTCCACCGCCATTCCTTCCAAACAGATAAAGCACATTCCCTTCCTCAGAGAGCCTGCAATCTAAATAAGTCAAGACAAATATTGTACGTGATAAAAATAGAGGACAAAAGTTCAGGGAGAAATTGATGTGTGGAGACAGCTGATAAGGAGAAGAGTGGAAAGGGAAATGATTAAAGATTGCTGTTTGGGATTCTTTCAAAACTAGGGAGCGTCTCAGCACGCTACAAAGTCTACGGCAATAAATGCAGTGCTGCTAAGACCTCAGTTGCATTTATACTTTGAAATGTATTTTACATGGGAGACGTGCTGCCCGGCCAAAATGAGGGCCCTGGTCTGTCCAGATGAATTATACATAAAGTGAGTCTGGATGAATTATACATGAAGTGGGCATTGGTTTGGATGCGATGTTTGTATATGTGACCAGTTTGGGATTTCATAAATGACTCTGGTTTTCAAGAGGGGCGTACTAATGCATACAAATACTGCCTTTTTTGTGAGGACTCTCAAGCTGGACACCCAAGACGGAGGCATTTGATACTGAGGAGAAGGTCATGGTTTGGGAGCAGGGTTTCGTCAGCTGATGAGAGCTTCTGGCTTCACACATCCAGGAAAGATGCTGATCCAGGGAAAAGCAGAATGTATTTCAAAAAGCAGTGCTTCGGCATCCATGCCCAGCAGAGAGGGTCTGACTGTGGGTCTTCCCACCTCCAGCTTGAGCCAGGGGTTGGCCATAGTGCTTTTGAGGCACCCAGCTATGGCAGTCATCTGGAGATGGTCCAAGTGCTGGCATTTGCGAGCGGCTGGTGTAGGGTCCCCCAGGGAAGGCATGCACCTCAACCCCTTTCTGCCTGTCCCAGGCAGCCTCAGCCAGGGCAGAAACCCATTAATTCACCTTATGGTCTTCCTCTGGAAAGAGAAGTTGTACTGCATATGGCAAACCATCGAGGGAGCAGGTACAACTGGGAGAGAACCCGAGCCTGAACCAGGCAGAAAAGCACAATCCCAGCATGCAGGAGATGCTGCCTGGATCACCCCACACCTCTGCTGTCAAGCAGCCTTCAATTTAGTGGCCCATCCTTCATGTCCTCCAAAGCTGGTGCTGCCACCGTGCCCCTTCATTGCAGAGGAGACTGTTTGGTCTCAAGAAATTCATCACAGGGCTTCACTGTACAACAGGGTCTCACTGAGGTCTGACACTGTGATTTAAAACTTCGGTTTATTATTAATATTAAGCTTCATTCTGTGACTTGCTTCAGGCGGCACAAGCAAAAGCACAGCTATTTGGATATGTATCCTCAGGGCATTTACCCAAAGTCATACAGGTTTGAGATTCAGAATAACCACTTAAATAGCTTAGATGAAGCAAAAATAATTAATGAACATTTTTAAAGTTTGTAGGTATAGGCCCATCTATAAGTCTGTGATCCTTATATCAGTGCATACTTTAAAGAAAGGTTTTGTGTAGCACACAATACGGATTGGGAAGCAAAACCAACATAAGCACAAGAGAAAAAGGCTAGTTAAGTTGAATATTCAGAAACAAACAGGAAAGGAGGATGTAAACAACAACAATACATACGTAATTCAAGAAACGTCTGAAAGTGAACACTTCACTTTTGAAAAAAGACTTCTAATTATGAAATCCACAGGGAGGAGAGGAGGAAACAGATGTCAAATACTATCATTTGATTAGGCCTGCTTAAGAGAAGTAAGGGCTAATATTTAGGTCCAGATCCTCCAAGTGTATAATTTTTTGCATCATTTTCATTACGCACTTAGTAAGATTTATGCATAAAACACACAAGAAGAACTAGTCAGATACTCCAAAATATATCACCTGTCTCCCTCAGTAAGCATAGAGGGTTGGGACCTCCACCTTGATGGGCTGAGCTACTGTCTAATCATGTGAAGTGCTGATCTCTTCCAACAAAATGCTGATTACTCTCTGCACGCCACAAGAGAAAAGGTGTCAGTGTGAACTCCAGTAGAAGAAAGCAAATGATCTCCCCTTAGATTGGACAGAGTGTTTTCAAAGCAGTATTCCTCAAAACAGCAGGCATGACAAATGGGAACTAAGATCCGAGTTTAATCTATTAATCTCCTTTTAACTAACAGACCCACAAATAGAAATCGAAAAAAGAGTAAGTCCAGAATGGATTTGTTTCAAAATTGGAGACACAAATAAAACCCACTTTTATTAAATATGTTGTTCTTGTTGGAGAAAAAATGGCAGCTCAGTGTGGAAATGTAATAATAGCACTCAGCAGAGGTGCCATTTTCTACTTTACTATTTTCTACTTTATAGAAAGACCTTCCTCCAACTCAGATTGCATCCCAGCAGTAGGTAGTAGGGGTCTTTCCAATTTCTAAAGTTTTTTGAAATTATTTTCAAGACCACAGTGTATTCAATTTTTGATTCCATCCTCCAGTTCATTGTTTGCATCTTCACATGTCTAATCATACCCGAGAGAGAAAATCCTGCACATTATTGCTGAATCCACTGCAAACACAGACAAGTCATACTGAGGAAAATAATCTGAGATGGTATTTACCCAACGAAAATGGGCATTACCAAAAAAGATGCTGAGCTGCTTCCTGGGTTTATAACTCATTAGGCTGGGGGCATTTCAGGGCACGGACAGCCTCTTCCTTTGTGTTTCCAGAAGAAATATCTCAAGGGTGTCTAGTCTTAAAGAGGGACTTTTGGTGCTACTACATGCCAAATTACTGAAGAGTAGTCATACCTGAGCTAGTAGAGGTTTGGTCTTCTCCACTGATTGGAAAGATTCCTTGGGAAGAAGTCCTGGAGGGAAGAAGGGCCCAAGAAAGCTGGCAAGTATTCAAGGATCTTCTCCTCCAAGCTCAGGAGTGATGCATCCCAATGAAGGGGAAGTCGGGTAAAAGCACCAGGAGGCCTGCACGGATGAACAAGCAGCTCCTAGACAAAGTGAGGCAAAAAAAAAGCAGCCTACAGTGGGTGGAAGCCAGGACAGGTAGACTGGAAGGATTACAAGGAAGTTGTCCGAGAGGTCAGAGATCAGGTTAGGAAAGCCCAAGCCACCGGATACAATGAAGAAACTTTTTCTCCTAATTGAGACTCTCCCTGCACTGTCCTCTGCTTTCAGCTGAGTGTTGCAATCAGTAGGTTTCAGAGTTATGATTTCTTTCTCTGGCCTAAAGCTTGAACACTGTTTTGGGTAAGTGCAGCAACTTCAGCAGTGAGAGATTTTTGGAGTGCACATGATATTTTCAAGGCCTAAATTCAGATGTGCCCTTGACTAAACACCTGATTTTAAGTATACGATTAGTCTCTTGTAGCTGACCCTTGATGATATGTCATTTGACCACCTGTAAATAGCTTTTCCTTTATTTTTCTTCATGTTTGCTTATTCTGGAATTGCTTTGGGAAGAAAACTTGACATGCCACAACTCCAGGAATGTTGAATCTATTAAATGATCTGATATAATTTTTGTCTGAGACAGAGGTTTTCTGTTACTACATTTCATAGAGCTGACTAACACACCCACTGAACATTCAGTAAACTTAAATAAACAAACAAATAAAGGATTCATTATATAAAAAAAGCAAAGACATGATGCTACACTTACTTTGATCCTGTGCAGACCCCATCTTTATTTAGCACAGAAACTATTTAATTGAATTTGCAATCTGCCTACAACTATTGCAGGTCCAAATGAGCATTTCCTTTCATGCTGTAAAGACCTGAGAGAAGCAAATAAAAATTGTTCACACAGACAGATTTCTTCGTCTACTGGAGCAGGATTCCCCTTCTCTCTCTGCAGCATCTTGTGCACTTACCTAGATGAGAGGTCTCACCTCCACCCCACACACAGGGGCTGCAGTGAATGCAGCCAACTGCACCCTTCCCAGTATTTAAACACCTCAAATCCCTTTGGAATGGGAAAACTCAAGACCTCTTTTCAGAGCACACCACTCTGCAGTCCTTCTTCATGAGAAGCAGGATTATGAGAAGCAGCAAGCACTATGATCAGGTCACAGATCAGTGACAGTCACTGTGTCCTAAAGGACTTGGGACATAGACTTGCACAAAGATGTGAAGAACAGAACAGTGAAAAGGGATCTATAGCATTGCACATGAAATTCAAGGAGGCATAAAACCTAGGGGAATAATGGGCATGAGAGAGGAGATAAATATCCATGGCTACTGAGCACCTGGCACTGGCTATGACCCCTGGGCATCAATCTCACCAGTCATAGAATCATAGAATCACAGAATCACAGAATGGTTTGGGTTGGAAGGGACTTTAAAGATCATCTAGTTCCAACCCCCCCCTGCCATGGGCAGGGACACCTTCCACTAGACCAGGTTGCTAAGAGCCACATCCAGCCTGGCCTTGAAGACATCCAGGGATGGGGCATCCACAACATCTCTGGGCAACCTGTTCCAGTGCCTCACCACCCTCTCTGTGAAGAATTTCTTGCTGATGTCTAATCTAAGCCTCCCTGATTTCAATTTATACCCATTCCCCCTTGTTCTATCACTACAGACTCTACAGTCTTCAGCCAGAGCCAGCTTCCACCTACAATCTGCCCGGTGGTGCAGTAGTCACTGCTTCATTTTCTGCCTTGGCAGGAGATGAAGACTTCATGAGAAGCTCACAACCCCTTTCAGGAGAGGACAGTGAGGAGGTCTCCTATTTGACTTCTCGCCATCAAATCACTCATTTTGTCTCCATCCCAAAATGCTGTCCTTGCGCTGCTTGGCAGGAGATACCTGAAGCAGTACTTCTGCCACTGGGCTTGCCACTGGCAAAATATTTCTGCAGCAGAATCCTGTATTTTCCCAACAATTATTTAAACTTCTTTTGAGTTTAATCGCTTATGAGCCCTGTAATGCTAGAAATCTAGTGAGGCTATTTCTCTCTACTTCCAGTAACCTAAATGCTTTGTTTACAGTTATTTCTAAAGAAAATACAGTATCTCGTTAGCCTTACACCTATGTGGCTGCTGTGGTTCACACTGTTAATTAACTCCTTGTATAGCACTGGGTTTTAGCACTCTTCTTGCTAATATCCCCAGCTGTGACAGCCTGAGTGTAACTCACACTCTTCTTACTTAAGGATGCTCCAGCAGTGATTGAGCGGTGTGAAAGTGCTGCCTGCAGGCTGGCGAGGAAGGGGGGGCTTTGGGATGAGGGGGAGCTTTAAAGCCAATCCTGCACCACCGCAGTCAGTGGCAAACCCTCACTGCCCACCACAGTCTGCAGCCACTGCCACTGCTCCCTGCTTCTCTCCCTTTTGCTTCTGAAGGATTTACCTTAGGATCTCTTAGAGTAAATGTTGTAGAGAACAAAAAAGCTGCACAGCTATGGCTGCATATCGATTCCCCCACCCCTCCCCAGCTGGCAACGTCTTGGATCATTTTGTGTCTGTACTCTCCCTCTCTTTCTGCCTTCTTTTTCACAAATCTCCCTCAG
The DNA here is from genome assembly GCF_000690775.1 of Eurypyga helias. Lineage (NCBI taxonomy): Eukaryota > Metazoa > Chordata > Aves > Eurypygiformes > Eurypygidae > Eurypyga > Eurypyga helias. Next base: position 12,792 of record NW_010240423.1, on the reverse strand, counting down.
ATTAACACTACTTTTAACTAAAGCTAGATATTTTTAGACGTGCTCTCACCTATGTGTATGTTTTTCAATTAGGGTGAAAGTGTAAAGATGCCGAGCTGAAAGAATTCATTGGCCCTGCCAAACGACAACACAAGTGTGGAGGCAACTGAACCAAATAGCACATCTTTTACATACGTCAGGAGATCCAAATCGCCTGCCTGTTGATTTATATAAAGCCAACTGGATGCATTTATTTCAGAAGTCAGAAGCAGAAAACATTTATAGACGTATAGAAATGACTGATGGTGCTGCAAGCTCTCTTTTCTGGTGTTGCTCCATTGTTTGGCTTAGAATATGCTTTTGACAAAGCAGAACTACAGTCTGCTAGTGACTTTCCTCATGGGTGATCGACTTTAGCAAGAAATATATGGACCAGATTAAAAATCTGGGTGAATAAACTATAGTCATACTCTTCTGAAACACACAGCCATTGCAAAGCTGCCTCCTTGTCCTTCAGGTAAAAAGTTCATTTTGGCAACCAAGTCCTACTCAGACCATTAACGGTTTATAAGCTGGCTGTGCTATGTACAGGTGGTAAAGGCCCTGTTGATACTGCACAGTGCTATCAAGAAAAAAACTCATGAATACCTAATGTAAGCTTCCCTCTCCTGTCAGCCTAACCAGATAAGATCAAATGCTTCGATGAAGTATTAAGGGAGGGAAAGCCATCCAGTTGTCCCTTCTGTTTGCCATTCTGCAGATCACTGCTGTTAGTTGGTGGAAGGTCTGTCTGGGAAGAGACAGAGACAAATCAAAGCCGCCAGTGTCCGGTTGCAGGAGCTTGTGCAATTATGATTCACCCTTTACTAGACAGATGGGTCCCTCCTTGCAGTTCTTGCTTGTGCAGGCTTCTCTCTGCATCCATATCTCCCTCTCCACAAACTGGACTTCACAGAAACTCGACTGCGTTTTATGTGTTTGAGTCATTTTCTATATGCTGTGAAGACTCTTTACATACATGAGGGTTCAACTCAATCCTTACCACAGAACTTCTAAATATCAGAAGCACAATTTTATTATAATAAGCATAAGCTCTTTCCTTATCCATATGTTGTTGCATATGTTAGTATTTCCCCTTTCCTCTCTCAGCTTTAGTGTGTCCCAATCCAATTAGTCCACACTCAGTTTATCTGTGTTTTGGAGTATCAGGAAGATCTTATCAGGAGCCAGTATTACAGTATCATATGTTAAAATGTTATTTCTTGTTTCTTAAAAAGTGCAAATAAAAATAGATTGTACAATCCACTTCTGAGTCTCCATTTCTGACTGTATCATGTAAGTGATAAATGATTCACCTTTATTTTATGGAATTTCTTGTAATGTAATTACATGAAAATCTCAAATTGTATTTATAAGTGATAGAGTGATTAAAATTTTAAATATCTCATTTACATGCTGGTGGTAATCTTTTCATTAATATAAGATAAGAAGTTACTGGTTTATGAATTCAGTCTAAAAGAACAGTATTCACAGAATTTAAAAAATAGCTATACAGCTACTCTTTCTCCCCTGACTTTTTATCTCCAGATGCACAGAAACAGTTTTGATTCCAGAGCATGCTCTGCATTTAGATTACAATGGAGCATAAGATAATAACAGAGCACAAGCTCTGACTGAAGCATAATTCCAACTCTTCTCCAATTTCTGGCAGGCACATGATTTCCATACATGAAATTAATGACTGTGGGAGACGTTAATTCTTACCGGTACACACTTTTACACTGCTATGTCATGCAACTCTTGAACTTCGTTTTTCAGACACGTTAAATTTAGGTCCCTAGCTTGCAGTATAGTAGGTGGCAGCCTGGCCACGTTAGCCCATTCTGCAGTGTCAGTGTTTCTGCATGCAGTACGTGCCTATCACTATCGTGGTCTTAGCCATTCAACATTGTCTTTGCCAGGTTTTTGGATAAAGTCAGCTCTGCAGAAAAGGACCTGGGGTGCCTGGTGGCCACCAAGTTGAACAGCAATGTGCCCTTGCTGCAAAGAAGGCTCATGGTATCCTGGGCTGCATTAGGAGGAGTGATGCCAGCAGCTCCAGGGAGGTGACGATTCTCTGCTCAGCACTGGTGAGGGCACATCTGGAGTTCTGTGTCCAGTTCTGGGCTCCCCACTAGAAGAGATACATGCACAAACTGGAGGGAGTCCAACAAAGGACCACTAAGATGACTAATGGCCTGTAGCATCTCTCTATGAGGAAGGGCTGAGAGAGATGGGTCTACTCAGCCTGTAGAAGAGAAGGCTCAGGGGGATGTCATCAGTGTATATAAACACCCAAAGGGAGAGTGCGACGAGGCCAGAGGCAAGCTCTTTCCAGCGGTGTCCAGTGAGGCAATGGGCACAAACTGAAACACAGGAGTTGCCACCTGAACATCAGGAAACACTTTTTCACTGTGGGCACTGAGCACTGTCAGAGGTTGCTCAGGGGGGTTGTGGACTGTCCGTCCTTGGGGATACTCAAAAGCTCTCTGGAAACATTCCTGAGTAACCAGGTCTGCATGGCCCTGCTTGAGCAGGGAGGTGGACCAGATGACCTCCAGAGGTGTCTTCCAGCCTCAATCGTTCTGTGCTTCTGTGCTTCTGTGAATCCAGCAGTGCTTTTAGGCATCTGTGAACTGTAATGTTGCGGAGGCTGTCAATGGCGTCAACCCAGGATATCTGATTCTCATTACTTGTTCATTTTTCACTCTGTTTATACTTTCATCTTTAGAGCCCTTACCACTTTCTCAGCCAACCTGTTGACCAGACCTCACACTGCAGTTTTACTTTGTCAAAGAGAAAATATTGTGATACTGTCAGATGGCTTTAATGCAACTCTGTTTCCTCACCAAGGCTAAGCTAAATTCTGTTTCTCTGAGCTGTAAAGTAATGCAAGGAATGCCTTGTTAATTAATGATCACCCTATGATGATATTTTCCCAAGATTTTTGTGTCAGAGCTTCCCTTCCCAGGCCAATACTGCTACCTTCTCTGAGTGCCTCTGCTCTTCCTACAGCTTCTCTCAAAGACACAAAAACCTTCAAAAACTGTACCCAGATGAACACCTCTATCACCCTTTGCTCTGCACACACCTTTGATTTGGATGGCAGCACAGACCTGTCTTTAAAGCAGAGATTGCTCTTATTTTAGCTACTTTCTCCCCATCGGCGTGTCAGACTTCTCTGAAGTGTGGCAGAGTTGTTACATGTTGGAGAACTTGATCCAGAGGTGTATAAGAAATCTAACCCATCATGTAGCACAGTTCGGCAAACTGCACATACTAGATTAGTTTGTGTTCTACAGTGCAGAATTTTTCTATTACTGTGGAAACGCAATACTCAATTAAAGTTTTTCCTCACCTATTTTCTGCTTTACTTGATTTATGGATTAGGAAAAAAAAAAAAAAGCACAGATATTTTCCAACAGAAACCCCTTCTCACAGGTTTTATAATGCAGAATAATATCATGCAAGCAATGGGTTTCTTAGAAGAAGACTTTATGATGAAATATGGAGGCCATTCTGTTAGATTGGGGGGGTGCATTTCTGCTCTAGTGACACTGATATCAATCAGGACTGCGTGTCTCCTTCGAAGCTGATTGATAGAATAAAAATGGCTAAAACCAGTGAAAGGGTGAAAGCCCAGGAATTATCCCAGATTAATTTTAGGGTGAAAATTCCACCCTGCTGCCCTGAATCTTGCAAGAAAGCAGGAAAACCCAGCACTTTCTTAGCATCACAGATCTCTAAGAGTTGACAAGATAAGAGACAAGAGACAACAGATTAACAATAGATAAAAGTTTCTGAGGTGACAGAGTTGCAGTAGCCTTTTGAATGAGACTCCTGGAGAGGTTTTTATTCCCTCCCAACCTCAGATACTGTCATAAACCAGTAAGATGAACTGCCCCATATCACCGTGGTTACGCTGCACTCAGGCATGGGGCTGGCTGGCCCCATGGCTTGGCCCCCACGGGGACTTGGCCCCAACCTTACCCAGCCCCATCTCTCTGCAGCACCACCCACCCCACCAGAAACCCATCAATGGGTGCATTAGGCATCCTGACAAATTCTCCCATTTTTAGAATCTTTATCTCCACCTCTGTTAAGATTTGAATAACAAAAGTAGTCAGTGTTACAACCAAGACTCCTTTTATTTGTCAAGACTCTGAAAGATTGCAGCTTTTCATGCATGGAGAAATCTTTGCTGGGATAATTACAGCAAAGTCAATTACTTGTTGTGGGGTAGGTGTTGCTATCAAACAAATAATAAAATGATTATCCTTTTCTCTTCAAGTATCCTTTCTTATTGGAAAATCACCATAGTTCTGCTGATGCATTTTGAAAAGACCATATCTCCTTGATAAATGTTGCAGTCATTGTGTAGTGCCTCCAAGATGTCATGTTTCCAGGGAGGGATAAGGTCAGTGAGCCTCCCAGTACCCAGGACCACCAGGTACAAGCCCTTGTTTCCACACAGACCTTCCTCTTACTTCCCCATCCTCATACTTCCATCACAAGTGGAGCTGAATTCACTCCTGAAAAATGAATTTACTGTTTGTCATACAAAAAAACCCTATGACAATTACGTAAACCAGCACTGGCCACAAAGCGATTTGGACAGTTGTTTGCAGGAAAGGAAAATCTAATATTATTGTTAATGGCAAAAGGCTCTTTATCTCATTATTTTCAGTAGAATTCAAAGTAAGGAAAGCTGATAACAGAATATAGTCTTAGATTTCATCAGTGTTTCTGAGCAGGCGTTTTCTAGTGTTTTCTTACCCAAGACATTTAGCTTGTTTTCTGTTTGCAAATTATTCATCAACAAGCTTTGGGCTTAAAATATGGTGGTTTTGTTGTTCCAGAACAGTTTTACAAACAGATTTCAGTCTCTTGAGTTCTTAATTTAGGATATTTGTTATTCACTTTTCATCCAGAGCCCACCATAATTTTGATTCCCTGACCAGAGTAGAAATTCAGCCTGTCAGCCAACTTACTATAAAATAAACATATGTGCTACTTATTTTTTCATCTTCTTCTGCTTCCCTTTCATATTTTCTTATCTCATTTAATTTTTAGTGGCTTTTCCCCCTACCTCTCTTCTTAAGTGGCTCTTTTGCTTTTTCTTTCTCCTTGCCCTTTTTTCATTCCATCCTCTCCCCGTCTCCCATTCAGCATTTTCTTGAGTCTCATACATGTTTAGAAAAACATGTTTTCTACAACTTTTCAAACAAGTTTTCCAAACTTGCATGAGACACTGTTTTCAGAGGAGAGAGGGTTTCCCAAATCAAGTGCCTTTTCTCCAGAGACTGCCAAAAGAACAGAGCTAGTAAGAAAATCCAGAAAGCACCAATTTATGGTTTCAGACCCAGCAGTGCTGCGTAAAAAATGTGCCTTATACTAAAGAACGCAATAAACCTTTATCAGAAGCTGTAATCTATAAATATATATATTTATGTGTTGCCTATGACCAACAAATTGTGTTTAGTACATGAAAATTTTCCTAGTAGGAAGAGTTCACTTGAATATATTATTAAGAAAAATTCTTTGGCAGTTCGCTGAAAACCACTGGGTCACTGATGGGAGTTGTCAGAGAGCAGAGGTCCTGCTGAGAACCTGAGAAAACACCAGTATGATATTAATGGTTCTGGTGAAAAGTCTTTTCCATCCGTCCAGCTAATGTATCTGAAGTCAATAATGGGTAACACTGCATGAGTTGCAAGCAATAATTTATTAAAGTATATATGCCATGGGAAAAGCAAGCAGTGATCAGCTTTACTTTCTGATCAATTAACAGCACTCAGACAGGCAGAACTCAAATTATTTTGAAACCCCAAATGAACCGATCTAGTCATTAGGAAGTCTGTGGTGCTACTTCATGCAAACAGCTGTTCATTTTATCATATTTACTTTTACAAATGACTGTTATCATCCTGCAACCTTAGCTTTATGGCTCTTTGGAAACTACCCAAGGTTTGATTTTTAAGGACTCTATATGCAGTTTAATCTACTTCAAGAGAGAATATTGAAAATTTTGAATGAACTGGAATTGCGGTAGGAAATGTTTTAACAGTTATTTGCAAGTAATAAAAATATGATGTAAGCTCCCACAGACAGTCCTTTCCCTGCCACGGACTTTCTAATTGGGCAGTTCGGTCCAACATGGCAGGCAGATGTGTGGGATTAGGGAACGCCTGGCACCTGCTCCCATTTAAATAGGCTGAGATCCATATTTCCAAACGGCCTGCAGAAACCAGTCCCCAGGGCTAAACAACCTTTCACTGTATGTGTTTCCATTGCCTTCATGCTACTATCATTTGTTCAATCCGCAGTGCCTCTGCTCCCCAACTTGCTCTCCCAGGAGCCTGAGTAACCCTGCAGGTTTCCACTCACCATCAGATGACAATCCTTGTGGATGGCAGGAGACAACATGGGACTCAACCTCCCAGAAGAATGGGAGCAGAGCCTTTGGGATGGGATATGTTGGAAGTGGGACGGAGATAATGTATAAAAAGAAACCTGCTTATTACACCAGTGCCTAAAAGCCTGGGAAATGGGCAAACAGTGTGTAGCTGGCCAGTGCCACCAGTGCCCTGCCCCAGCAAGTGGCCAGCTGGAGAAGCCCAGACTGGAGGTGAACGTGCCAGTGAGCTAGAGGATGAGGCACATGCTACTTTCTTTTCAGGACTACTTCTCTTCCTCTTACTCTCTCTTTTATCATTACTATGGTTGTTATTTTAAGAACACTAATTGGAAAGGAAGAAGGGAAATGAAAGGAAAGGGCAGGTGGAAAGGGATATAAAAGGCAATTCAAGTAAAGAGGAAAAGAACCAGTGCAGAGGGAAGAGCCTGCTGAAACTCTACATGTTGCCTTCCCCTTTGGTGAAATTGTACTTTCAGGCACTCCCAGATCCTTTCTTTCCTTTCCTATGTGCAGGTGGCTTTTCAAGATGGATTGCTTGGCATTCACTGATTTCCCTCCCCCCGCCCCAAACTCTTCATTTGGCAGCACATGCTGCAGCTACTAATGCATGTAGCCCAGCAAAAACAATTCAGCTGCTGAAAAGTAGCTGGCAACTCTATTATACTGTAGAGAGATCCAAACTTTGGGGAAAGAAACCGCACTGTCCAGTGTGTGCTCTGTCATCCCTTCGTGATGGGGGCATCTCCAGTTAAGCGACCGGCAGCAGCGATGACAGGAGAGACTTTGCCTGGGCTGCCATGTAACTAACAGCAAGGCACAAGTCTGTGCATTTTTTTTACTAGTGACATTTTCATCCTGAAAAAAAGCCATCATTTTTCTCTAGCTAGGCAGCTAAAGCATGCCTGCTCGCACGTGCTCTACTACAGATGAGGTTAATTCAGTATTATCTTTATTCTGATGTGTGAAGCACTGGCTGCTGAAAAGACAAAAAGCTCTGTGGGTCTGGTGTTACCTTTTGCTGAAATGATGGCTGGAGCTGCACTTTGTTAAAAGAGACAGAAATTATCTACCCAAGGGAAGAAGTCTATCTGCTTGAGCCTGGGAGAGAAATTCAGTCTTTAGTAAGGGTCTTTCCTAAATTATTTATTGCCATTTGGATAGAATAAGGTTTCCATAGTCACTGGCTGGCTGTGATTTCTAAAGCGCTGAACACTGCAGGGATCCTCATTCACGACCTTATTTCCAGTTTTCTTCGTTTCCCTTTGTATGAGGGGATTTAATTGAAGAGAGCTGTTGAACAAACCTGTGTTTCCATCCTCCCCGTGCCCTGCTACAAGGCGCTGTGGCTTTTCCGAATGACTCTGCTCCCGCACATTGCCTCCCCAGACTCTGCTGGCACAGGGCTGTGTAGTAACATTGCCTTGCACTCCTATGGGTCACCTCTTGGTTTCATTTCCCTTAATGGTTTTTATACAACACCGAGCTATGCCATGATCAAAACACACATAGCAGCCTGTTCCTGTTGCTTATATGCCTCACAGCCATACCCATCTCTAGCAGAGACCCAAGCAGAAGGCTACTTAGAAAGAGATGGGCAGCACGCATCTGAGGTATATATGGAAAAATTTCTTTCAGTCTTTCTCTTCTCCAGCTTTGCAATTAAGAGCAGAAAGCGTGTTGACAGGATGACCATTCTTGCTGCCAGGATAAAAGTTTTTAAAGACTGAATGCTGCTTTCGTTGCTCTGGATATGGCCTCTGTACACTGCAACGTTGCTGCTCCTGTGTCTTTATCTATTCCTTCAGCCATCTACAGGCAGTGGTGGATTTTCAGATAGCTACTAATTATTACTTTGGTTGTTGAATACCACCAATATGCTTAGGGCTATGCTGGACACCTGAGCTGCAGACCTCCAAGGCAGCACTGTCCTTCGAGGAGCACAGCGCCTGCCCCTCAAGGCTCTGCACCTCAGGGCTCACCCAGGGTTAGGCTCACTTCAGGCACAAACCCGCAAGTCCAGAGGTTTCTCACTCCCCCCAAAACTGACTCGGGCTGAAGTTCAAGCCATGTTCATTCCTAAGTCTATCCAAGTAAATGTTTTAGGAGAGGGGCAGGTCACTTAGGTAGCCAGCAGGAAGGGGAGGGCTGGAGAGGGCCCCGTGCTACTCTCCCTTCGATCCATGCAAGGGGCCTTGAGGATGCTCCAGCCCTGCAGCCTGCATCAAACCTCAGCAGAAACCTCAGTTTCACACTGGCATAAGTAAAAGAAGAAGAGAGCACTAGGGATAACCAAGAAGCAACTCCAAAATAGTTTATTTTGTTCGTGTACAACTCTGAGGCAGCTTTGGCAAGACTGTTCACAGACTTAGGGCAGAAAAGTGCCTGGATTGAAAACCTGGCTCCTAGTGCAAGAGGTAGCAGAAGACTTCCTGACCTAAGTGGCCAAATGCCCGCACAGACACAACCATACTGGCAACAAATGCTGTGACAGAATCCCAGCCCGGCCTCTCTTTTGAGACCTACACCTTGTTCTTATCAAGCCAAAGCCACACAGAAGCCATCATTTATTCCAACTGAATTAGAAAGACTTGGCATTTTCAACAAACTCAAAGGTTTTTATATAATCTTGCAGTGGAAAAAGATTTGGGGCAGGACAGTGTAAGAAATAAAATTCTGTGTGGGTAAAACATTCTTGCAGATGTGCGTTATGTGTTGGTCGTGCACAAAGGGCCAGTCTTGCAGAGCTCACACCTTACTGCCTTCACCTCTAAATAGGCTAAGTCCACTTTAAAGGTTGTATCGCCCTGCATCTTTAATGAAAGGGAATTATCCTCCCAGGCTGCAGGTTCTCCAGGCAAGCAATAATACATCTTCCTTGGAAACAAGGGCCATCACACCACAGTGTTGCTGAAATGGCATTTTCCAGCCACACAAAAAGACCCATGTGGGAGAGACTTGGCCCCCAAAGCTATAATCTAGAAAACGTATTGTCCTTCCAGGGTTTGATAAAAGAGATGCAAGGACAGATTTGCCTAGAAAAATGCTAAGAAATGAGCTGAGGGGGAAAAGTTCAAACACACATGTGTCTACCTTTTTTTGAGAACCACCACCATTCCCCATTTCCACTTGCAGCTCATGCATCATTCACTCAGCACTCGCTTTGCTACATTCACATGATGCACTAGGAAAATATCATGCAATTGGAGGACTTTCAAGCCTTGCCAGGAGAAAGTAATAATAAAAGATATTATTTTTCAGCTGCTTACTTGGGTTAGCTTATTATTTTTGCTCACAAATTCTGCTGGGTCTGGACCTCCTGTGTGATCATGTATAACCACGGCTAGAGAGTGGGCTGAAGAAAGAAAAAGAACTAGAAATTAGCTGCTTCCCTGATCAGTCTCTGATTTGTATCAAAGGAGACATTTGCTGTTTCCAGTAATTCATTAACTCACTATTGTTTCACAGTGCGTACAGCAAAATCTCTGTAAAATGTTTTACCATTAAATCCCTTGCTGCTATTTGTGGCTCTGCTGCTATTCAAAGGGTTTTTCAAGGCTCTGGCTCACATCGCTATGTACCGCTTCTTATAATGGCCAGCACTATGGGAATCAAAGACTCCATTATATCAATAGATGGTACCTGTCACTTTGTAACATGCTTTTTATGGCAGGATATTTATTTTTCAAAGATGTATTCCTCCCGCTGTAATCCTGCATGTTCCTCCTTTACACTTGCGACGTGCCAGGCTTTAAAGCAAAGGACAAAGCAGCTGAAAATAAGAGTCTTTTCACCCTCCCAGCCCATTTTTTTTTTGGATAGTGAGAAATTAAAACACAGGGCTTTGTGGATGAATTGCTGTCAGAGTCATTTGATAACTAGGATCCCAGTAGAAGCTTTTATAACAACATTAATAAAGATGCGTTAGCACTACGATCCCTGCGTGCCGCATACCAATAACACCAGTTGGAATTATTGCCTTCAGATAATAAATCACTCTTTTTTTAGGAGGAAGAAAAAAAAAATATTAAATCTGTCTGCTTTCCCCACCTCCCTAGGATTCAATAACAGCAGGTTTTTTAAAAAAGAAGCACAATCCTGCTGCATTTCTGCCTGCCTGATGTCTGCACCTCCTGTGTCCTGTGATGCAGTTATTCACTTAGAAGAGGCAAAAAAACACCCTTCTGTACATTGACATCTGCTTTCTGCTTCATTAAATAGCAGGGTAGGTTTTGTTAGCCACAAAGGGGGAGCCAGAGTTAGAAGATGCAGCATCTTTTCTCTTAAACCTAAAGGACAGGCAGAAGAAGGGCTGTCAGGAGCACAGTGCAACATGCCCATCACTGCACCCCCAAAACACGAGAAGCCAAGCACAAGTTATGGCAGTCCTGAGGTGACTCTGCCTTGCAGAGACAAGGCCAGGTGTGTGCAGTGTGTGGGGTCTCTGATGACCTCCTCCGTAGCAGCTCTGAGCTGGTGAAATTGAGTACTGGGCTAACAGCCTTTGAGGTTGCCAGAGGAGCCGACACTGGGCTGGGGAAGTTCAGCAGTGAGGTGGAGGAGGAGCTTCCAGGACTGAGTCTCACACTGAGCTCCAGGATAATTTTACTGGGCTTGTTCTGGGATGTCTGATATGCCAGGATGCTTTGCACAGCACGTGCTCCACAGAAAGCACACTTGCTACCTGCAGCATGGGGACACAGCACAGGACAGAGGTGCCAGACTAATGTGGCACAGGAGGAGGGGTGTTGGGCACTTGCCTCAGAAGGATAAACAGCAGCTGGGCTGTGGATAAATGAGTTGAAATCAATTTTGCTTCTCCTCCAATTCCCACAGCAAGTTCAGCTCTAATGAAAGAAGACCAGGATGGCTGAGTTTTAAGCAATTATAACAACCTGGATCTGGTGTTACAGACCAGCAGCATTGACTCTTCTGAGAGATGAGACTCTCTATCTATTCCTAATTTCAAGCAGTGCCAGTTGGAGGAATATAAGACTGGAAAGGAACCCCTGAGCCTTTAATACTTGTCACTTGCCAAAGATGTGGGTCACATTGTTTCATGAGCTGACCGAACAATGACCAGGCTTTACACCACCACTCTCCTACTCCAGATCCTCAGTACACTGACAGTGAAAAACATTTTATGAAATACTGCCTAAATGTATTCCCAGTTGTTTCTATATGAATTATATTCTTTGGCTTAAATAGCTTTTCTTCTCCTGTTTCTCGAGAATTTAGTATCACTCTGTTTTCAGGGAACAATCACATCTCCAGCTTCGGAAAGACTAAATGAGCCAAGCGCCTGCCTTTCCCTCCCACATCCCTCCCACAGTCTGTCCTCTGCAGCTCCTCCATCTTTCATGCACGGGGATGCCACCACAGTGCACGATACTCCAGACAAGGTCTCTCCACCGTCTTCTACAAAACCGCCTGAATGCTACTTTCACTCTGCTGGAAACATGTCATCAAGGATACCCTCAGCCTGGGTTTGCCTTTCACGGTCGGATCACACTGATGACAATATTCATCCTGACTGGCTCAGTGACCCAGTGGTTTCTCTCCACTTCCATTTCCAGCTGATAAGCTCTCAGTTTTTAGTGCAAATTCTCCAGATTAGTTTTTAAATGACATTGCTCTTTATTCCACTGACATTTATTCCACTGAAGTTTATTGCATTGTCTGCCTCTTTGGGATACCAGTTTTTTCTGCCTGATATCTTCATCTTCTGACATACTGGCAATGCCCCCATGTCTCATGTCTCCAGCAAATTTCAAATGCACCTTTTTACTATTAACTTTAAGGATCTGTGCTAATTTTAGTCAGGCAAGAGTTAACTCTCTTTACAATGACTGGTATGAAGCTGGGTTTCTGGATTTACACTGAGAAAAGTACTGATAGGGCATCTTTTTAGCTGGTGTTGAGGAGTGCTTTCACCAAATTCAAGGTCTTTCTCAGCTTCTGATCCTGCAGCTACATTCCCAACTCTCTCACTGAAGGCAGCATGGGGGGACACTCAGTTCAGACAGCTGACCCAAACTGACTGAAGGGGTATTTCATTCCATAGCACGTCATTCTCAGTACTTACGCAGGGAGTGGGCTCAGGGGCCATAACTCTTTTGCTGGCTCCTTAAGTCTTCCGTTAGCTCCTGGACTCCTTTGGTAACTCTTTTGTTAGCTGCTTTGCTAATTCCTTTGTTTTCTTGTTCATTGGTGAGTTGGTGGGTCTGTTGCCTTTCCTGGTCATGCTGTCACTGATAGGGCTTGCTTGGACTCTGCTGCGATTGCTCTCTGGCTCCAGCTCTCTGGGCTCACTACTCATGACCTAGCTGCGCAATGGTTGGCGGGTGGTGAGCAATTGT
>NW_010240422.1:3340-28753 GCF_000690775.1 Eurypyga helias | reverse complement strand
GGACCCGTGGTGGGCAGGAGAAGACCAGGGCAGGGATGAGACCACCTCCTCCCACATCTCTGGGTGATGGGTCCAGCATCAATTTAACCCCGGAGATCCCGTCAGCAGGAGAGGGAAGTTTCCCCAAAGTCCCGTGTGGAATGAAGACCTGGGATTTCTGGGTTTCTCCTCGCCGGGTTGTACTCTGCTAATTCAGGCGTCAGGTTTGCTCGGTGCTTCTTGCTGATCTGTGCCGGCGTGAGGTTGTGGGTGACGGCTTGGCCGGAGCCCCAGCCCCTCTCCCCACACCAGTGGCGTGTGTTGCAGGTCACTTCATGGGGAAGAAGAGTGTCACGGGCTCCCCGCGCCTGGAGTCACCGGAGCAGCCTGCAGTGCCCGTGGTCTTTGGTCCCTCTCTCAGAGCCTTGCTGGAGGACATGATGGAACTGCTTACCCGTGAGCTCCTGAAAATCCTCTTGCAGGAGAGACTTTTGGATGAGAACCAAGGAAAATATGACCTCACTGACCAGGTGAGTATTGACTAAGGTGGAGGGAGATGCGGGGAGGTGGTGGAGATGTTAATCTGCAGCAGCCAGCCTTGCTGGAGATGGGAGCATCTGCGCGGCTGCTAGAGGTGTATTCCTCCCCCACCCCCTTTCTGCTCCTGTTAACCCTCCTTAAACCACTTCTTAAGACTAGCCATGAAGGGGCAGAGGAGAAGTGTCCCCAGACTGTTTCCAGCTGGGCGGTAGCTAATAGTCCCAAATCCTTGGGAAGGGTGCGAGGACAAGAAAGGGATGCTGCAGTGGACCTGTGGCAATGATGATCCAGGGGTTCTTAATAAGCATTTCGTGCAGGAGAGGGTGGCTGGCCACTGTGTCTGCCATGAAATGTCCCCTTTTCCAGCCACTGCAGGGCAGGGAAATCCTTTTTCCCCTTTATTTCTGTAGAGAGAGGCCAAGAGGGACACAGGTCCATATGTGAAGGGAAAGGAGTCTGTCCTGCAAAGAGGTCTTAGGCTTCCGATGCCCCCATCATGGGTCTGTGTCACTGGTCGGGTTCCCTCGTTACCGAGTGGCACATGGCTTTGTCAGCTTGCCTTGTGGAGGTGAGCCGTGTGTTGATTGTCTTGGGAGCAGGCAGGAGCTCCGATAGTCCTGCTGTGCATCAGCAGATCCTCAACCTTTTTGGTGCGGCTTTTGCCTTGGAGCTCACCCAGCTCTTAGTGAAAAACCTGTCCCTGGGAGCAAGGCACACACACAGACCCTCACGCAGGATGTGGAGATGGAATTGCTTGGTCCATGTGGCTCTGCTTGTCTGTTGCCTCCCTCATGTGCGCTTCCCTGGTGTCTCACCCTTTCTAGTCACTGCAGAGACAGAGCCTAAAAGAGACAAAATCCTCTTAGGTGAGTCCTACATGTGCTGTCCCACTGAGCTGCTGTACTCGAGGAGCTATCCAGTAATTCTGCACACAGGTAAAGCTACTTCTGTTATCCAGGCTTAGGCAGTGCTTGCTCCTATTCTGCTTTTTTTGGGAAAGCACAGGTGGAGCAGAGTTGCAGGGATGTGACCCTGAGTGGCACTGATTGTTCAAGCGCCTTCTTGACTCTGTTTCAGCAGACTAAGGTAAACTAAGGCTTTCCTAGAGAGCGGGTCCCATGGGATTAGCGGGCTTTCCACCATGAAGATGCCAGCCCACCCTGCCCCCCTTAAGAGTCTGTGTGCTGTGACTGCTGTGCTGCTGTAGCTTCTGCTTCTTGGATGCAGCTGAAAGGGAAGTGAGGGCTGTGAAGGTCTTGGACCCTTCTCCATCCTCCCTGGGGGCCCTTTGAGGAGGAGGGTGTTTACTGCATTAACTGCCTGAGGTGATGGGAGAGCTGGTGGATGTGCCGCCCTGCCTCATCCGCTAAGGTGTTTGCGTGTGTGTGGTGTGAGTTTGAGCAAAGTGACCCTTGTGGCTCTCCTCCATGTAGGTAAGTCGCATGGTCACTGCTTGCACTGCAGACATCCTCGGAGCAGCCTCTGCCCAAGCACTGGTGTTGTGGCTTAGGCTGCCAGCCCTGTCCAGGCTCATTCCCAGTGCTCTAAGGCAGGTCCTGGCCGGGGGGTAGTACCCAGCACCGCACATCAGCCTTTGGTACGTGTTTGCTGGGTGTCAGAGCTCTGCTGCTGGAGGGCGATTTGGCTCATGGCCAAGCAGTTTCTGGCCAGCTGCCTGCCTCACTGCCCCAGTGACTTTCTGGTGGGAGGTGGGATGTCCTGCAGGCATGTGGCATCACAGCGCAGGTGCCTGATGTGCAGCAGGCTCCTGCCCGTCACCTTCTCTTCCTGTAGCCTCTTGCCTCTCCTTGGCCAGTGCCCTGATGTGCCAGCTGTTCTGCTGGTGGCAGTGGAGACCTTGCGGGGTGATGGGTCTGGTTCTGCCCTTCAGGCGTCTCTGAACACTTTGCTAGACTCAACTCCTGCCTTCCTGCTCCTTTCTTTGCCCCCCACCCCCCCAAGCATCCTTGCCTCTGGGCTGCTGGTTGATGCTATGGGATTACTTCTCCCTGGTGTCTGAGTGCTGTCTGTTATCCTTTTCTGTGGGACCTTATTTTTTCTTGCTCTTGTGGGTGACACGATGCCAGTGCGAGTTCCTGCCACCCTGACAACTTTCTCCCTTAGTGTGACTGTTGTTGGACACCTGGGGTCAGCACCCAGCCTGTGCTCGAACTGATCTGTGTGCCATGTTCACCACCTGCTAACAAGCTGTTTAACAGCTCCGCTCCACGGAACTCTGCGTCTGCCCCCTGCTCAGGATCTGTCACTTCCACCTCAACTCGCTTTAGTAAAACAAAGATGCTCTCCCTTCCTGGGAACCCTCTGCTCAGCAAGGCAGGAATTAACGTGCTCTCTGCTCCAGCACGCTCTGCTGTGCTTTGTGGTAGGATAAGTATCAGGGGAACTTGACTTTTATTGAAAAACTTAATGGATTTTTCCTTTTCTGAGAGTGTTGCTGGTCATTCACAAATGGGTTCTTCCTTTCTGTGGGGCCACTCTAAGCATTAAATAAATCCCAGGGCTTAGCCTTTTTGCTTGCTCTCCCTTTGTGTGGGTTAGTCCTGCCCGTGGCCGCTGGGTTTTGTCTTGAGATGTTTCCCCTCCCTTTGCAAGGCAGCAGCCCCTGTGCTGCTCCGTGTTTGCGATGGCAGAAGTCACGCACAGCAGAAGAGGTTTGCAAACAGGGATTTTTATTACATCTTTTAAGCACATGTGGTAGGCAGGGCTTGACTTTCAGCACACTGGGGCTTCACGGTGCCGCCCTGTTGCTGCGTGTGACAAGGATTGGGCTGGCAGAGGAGGATCACCCCCATCCCTTGTCATCTTGTGTGGCAGTATTTCTCCAGGAGACAGGTGAGACCATGTGCGTGGAGTGGAATGGCTCCAGGGGTGTGGGAAGAGCCCTGTGCGTGAAGGCAGATGCTGCCCTGCGTAGCTCTGGGACCTCTGGGCAGAGAGGTAATCTCACAAAATCCCTCTGTAACTCTTTCCTGCTGTGTTTTGTGCCCCTCTTTGCCTTCCTGCATAGCACTCTGCTGAATCAGGCCCTGAGGCTGCTTTTGTTCCTGAAACCCAGCCAAGGGGCTGCTGTCTCAGTGAGCTGGCGAACCAGCTGTTGGAGCACAGGATAGGAGGCATGAGCCAGGCTCCTGGTTCTTTCCTTCCCATGTGCTGTCCCAAGCTATCCCTGAAGGTGCCACCACGGTCCAGCATGGCCTGTTTGTCTGATCTGCTTGGTGGTACCCAGCGGGCGGGGATGGTGGGGGCTGTGTATGGGACCCAGCGTCTCACCGTTGTGCCTTCTCTTGTAGGAGACGGGGCTTTTAACAAAGGTGCTGGAGAAATATTTTTCAAACTGAAGAAGCGCAGCGGCGGAGGATGAGGTCTGCAGGCTCAGCCATGCATGGCAAACGGAGGAGAGCATCGTCCTTGTGGGTTACTGTAGCAACATCACTTTTATTTATTCTTTCTGTAATATTGTTAATAGTGATTGCTTGTATGAAACGCAGAGCCTCCCTGTATATTTCCTGTATGTTTGCTGCTTTCTTGATGTCTGGTGTGTCCCTGTGAATAAAACTGGCTCTTTGCAGAGACTAGCTCAGACTTTTCTGTGGGGGTGGGAAGGCAGACCCCAGGGCTTGTGCAGGAGGAATGGGAGTGGGAGCAGCTTGGTGGGGGATGGAGGGAAGCGCCTGGCTCTCTGCATCAGTAAGGGATTGGATTCAGTCCCTGCAGCCTTTGCTTGCTGAAGGAGACCCTAACTGCTGCATGACAAAATTACAAGCTTGGATGAGCTGATTACACCACTCACTACTGGAGCATCTTTATAACCTTCTTTGCTGAAGAGATTACCAGCAAATCTTCCTCAAAACAAAATGCATCTTGCTCATGGCATTGCTTGGATTTCTGGCTCAAGTGGAGTCATCGCCTTGTGACAGCTCAGGCCAGCATTTAACGATCCTGCTTTGGGATGATTGCTCGGTGCCCCTTCGCCTTGTGTACGCAGGTGAGTGCTCACGTGGGCAGAGGTACAGCGTCCATTGTGCAGGACAGTTGAAGGGCATAAACGGGAGAACCCCAGAATGGGTGATGGGGCACAGCCCCATGAACAGGCTCCGGTTCTGCAGCTTCTGAAGGTGCTGCTCACAGATATACCCTATGTCCCACAGCCACCCCTGGTGCAATCCGGGGATGGCCCCAGGCAGAGCTCAACCTGGCAGCAGATCCCAGAGTGATGCCATAAATGACACTATAAACTTTTCCCCCCCTACTTCTGATGCTAAATTTAAACTGAACCTTTGAGCTCCTGCAGGAAGGGGAGATCTTCTCCCAGGAGCAACAGGAGCCCAGAGCCATGTCACACCAAGCCAAGGGATGATGACCAAGGAACACGCTGATGACTGGTAAAGGGGAAAAAGCTATGGTAAGAGACCTTCCCACCTGGCTCTCTGTCATTTCAAGGATAACTTGAATCCCAGAAGGTGTTTATGAATGTATTGCACCTGCAGTAACTTGCTAATGAATGAGGGAAAGGCAGCAGCAGCTCCAAACCATTTCTTGGGGAGCTGCAGGAGAGAATGTCTGGTCTCATTCCCAGGGCAGATGGGGGGTGTGCAGGCACAGATGCCCTGGCCCACTTCCATTGTGGCACAGCACTGCCTCCTGCCCAGTCCCAGCCTGGAGATGCTTCTGAGGAGATGGTATGGTGCTGCAAACCCACTGCTGATGCCACAGGATGTTCCAAGCCAGGTGAGAGCCAGAACCACCAGGTAGGGGACAGTTGGGGGCATCATGGGATCCCCAGTTCCTGCTTGGGGCAGACTGGAAACTCTGGGAGGTGAAAAAGAGATAAGTACTGCAGAAACATTGTGTGATGGGGCCACTACTCCTTCTCTGAGATTAACCTTAGGGTGCAGGCCTTGTTGTGGGCACAACCAGCGCTCACATTGCTCATGTTTGGAAAAAAACCCTGAGCCTGCAGGTTAATTTGCGGAGTTGCCTGACTGCCCAGCTGCTCACCTGTCCCCTGTCTTGTCCTCTGTATGCCACTCCTGGGTTTGCTGAGAATGTGTCCTTCAGTAATAGAGACCCAGCATCCCCATGCAGCAAACATAAAACCCAAGCATTTGCCTCCTAAGCCTGCAGATCTTAGACCAACTTACGAGTATTTGTTTTCCACGTACAGCCTTGCTTTTGGAGTTGGCATTTTCTCAGCTATTTGATGAGTAAAAAACAAATGTCCTACAATTAGTTTGCCCCAAACGTTGCCTTTCAAAACCTGATGCTCCCTATCAAATGCCCCAGTGCTAGGGCCTTTCATCCTTCAGGAGAGTAGGACCAAGCGAGAAGGGAGTTTCCCAGGAGGCACGTGATGGTGGTTCAGGTCATGCCAAGCCTTCTCTGCCTCACTGGAGCAGTTGCATGGCTGCAGCCCCCGGGGAGAGCATCGCCTTGCTACCTCTTGGAGCCCTCCTGGTCTCTCAAACCTGCGGTGAACAACCCACCTGTAGCACCACAGCACCCCCTATTCCCTTCTTGTGTCCTTCGTGGTCTCCTACCCACCAGCTTTGCTTAAGACGTGTCCCACCATCCTTCTGCAGTCACTCGTGCCTGGGACTGCAGGAAGCCTTCCTCCAACTTGTATTTTTTGCCCAGGTTCGCTGCTATACACCGGGATGTGGGTGACCCCCAGCTCACCTCTCATTAGCTGCAGCAAAGCCTTGGCTTAAAACTAATTATAAGCAAGAAAAACAATGACGTAGTGTATCGTGCTTGACACTGAGCAGGCCAGATGCCTCTCAGCCAGCAATGTGATGGACTGACAGCCTGATGGGGTTCTTGAACTCATGTCATGGGACCACCAGCTCATGTCCTGCCCAGGCAAGCACATGGGAGGACGAGCAGGTTTCTGAACATCGCAGCAGAAACCTGTCATTGAGACCCTCATTTTCCCACCCGCTCAGCAAGAACCTGCCTGTCTGCCCCCCTCTTCTCCCCCATCGCTATCTTGTGGGTCGAGATAAAGATGGAGTGGTCACTTGGAAATTAGTCATGGTCAAAACAAACTCGACTTGGGGAATTTGAGTACTGACTCAGGTTTCTGGAAACAAAAACCCCCAAGTGATTTTGCACTTGGGAAAAGCGGGTCTCCTCCCCTTTGCCAGGCTCAACGTTGTGCCCAGCACCTCCCCCCCTTGTTATCACTGCAGGCTGTGCTCCGTCCCCTCGGTGAAGCAACAGGCGATGGCAGGGGGATGCAGTCAAGGCTGTAGCAGTTTCCTCTCTTCTGCTCCTTCCTTCTTGCTGTTTTCCTGCACTCTACTGTGACTGTTCAACACTTGTGACTTCCTTTGGGGGTGTACCTGCTCTGCCATGGGATCATCCACAGGCTGCAGTCCCTCTGGGCGCTCCAGCATGGGTCCATGTCAATGGAGGTGCAGCAGTCCATTTAAAGGGTGCCAGCACCTGCCCTGGACACCATCCTAGAAGCATAGGATACCTCAGTCTGGAAAGGACCTCAGCAGATCTCTAGTCCAGCCATCTGCTCAAAGCAGGGTCAGCTCTGGGGTCAGACCAGGTTACTCAGGGCTTTGTCCTGTCAGGTCTTGAAAAGCTCCAGGTGTGAAGTCTGGGTGACCTGTGCCACTGCTTGACTGTTCCAGTATTTCTCCTCCTCCTACACAGGCAAGTAGCCACTCAAACCCAAACCCCTCTTCAATTTAAATTGCAAACTTTAGAGGAATACTGGGTTTTGGCAATTAGCCTGCTCTGCCCTGGCATCTACCTTTCTGACATTTATCTGCTGGTCCACAGCACGCACGGTCTCTCAGCACAATTCCCTATCATTCACTGGGCCATATTCTTTGTGGGTTTCCAGGACCAAAGCTTTGTGCCAGGCTAGGGAAATGAGCAAATTCTTCAGGTTTTGGGTTGGGTGTTTTTCCAGCTCTGCGTTTGTTCCCCTTCCTGCTCTGATTGAAGGCTGACCCTCCGTGCTGCTGCTTGGACTCAAGAAGTGGCTCACAGCAGAGCCTGCTGCTTCTGCACGCCGCAGGCAGAGATGCAAGGAGGCCAGTGACTCAGCTGAGGTCACTGGAATGACTTCCCTGTGGTGCACAGACCACTGCAGAGCAGAACGGTGGCACAGATCCCAGCACTGACATCTGTTAGCTCGTCTCCTGGAATTCCCCCACAACCTGTGACCATGGCGTGACCCCAGGGATGGGAGAAGGACTTGAAACAAGGTGAGAGAAATGGAGACCAGCCACCTTCATCACTGACATTTGTTTCTGTTTAGTTGTGGGACTGCCCCATGAGGAGGAGCTGGGTCAGGAGGCTGTTTGTGAGAGTCCACTGCCACCACTTGGTGTCATTGGTGTCCCAGGCTGAGTGAGTGAAGTGCTCCTTGTCATGCTCATTCACACAAAACTGGCTCTCCTGCTATGTCCTCAGCAAAGACATCAGGGCCCTGCTTGGTGTGCTTCTTCCTCCGAGGTGTCTCTAGGCTTCTCTTCCGTAGGAGACCAACAAAGCAGTCAGTGGGGAAGTGAGAGGAAGAGGCATAAAGGAAACTAGGTTGCCATTGGGAAGCAAAACAATCTTAGTCTCTTAAATACCTTTGCCATCCCCCAAGCTCTTCCAGGGAAATCTCTTTTTATCCTGATATGGACACCAAAACCTGGCCTGCCCAAGGTAAACCCAACCAGTACAGAGGCTGAGACAGCCCGAGGAACCTGGTGTCCAGAACTTGGCACCTCTATTGTCTTGAAAATGATTTCCAGGTTGCAGGGAGCTGGGCATCCTAGTGCAGAGGAGCCAAGGTTCAATGCAGTGTAAGGTTGCAAACCATCTGGATGCTCTGTCAAGGATAGAGACCTAACAGCTCACTGCAAAGCACTGGCAGCATGGAAAGAGGGGAAGGATACCCATGATGCAGAAAGATCTAATGTAATGGCAAACTGCAGACAAAGAGGATGTGTATCCCGAATCCAGCACTGGTGCCTTCAAAACAGTCCAGTCCCATCATACGTGCTCAGGTGTTCAGCTGTAGGGACTGAGGATGGACTCTCCAGAGAAGTGAAGAGGAGGGAGATCTAAGACATGTACCATATTATTCCCCCCCACTCGCTCCTCCATCCCCTCACCCCCCAAGCATGGCAGAAGCAAATAATGGGACCCTGTGGTGAAGCATTTAATTGTATCATGTCCTTGGCTTCCAGCTAAGGCCCCCAAGAAGGGAATCAGCTAAAGATGAGCAGGAGACATGCTCTGGTAGATGTAAAAGGCCTGACAGAGATCTGGTACTTCCGTGGGAATCCCAGCAGTTCCAAAACCAGCTGCATCTCATGCTGGAGCTGGCCACGGTTCCCCAGTTTCACTTGGAAATGAGAAGGAGCCAAACTCCCCTGGTCATACTTTGTCATCCAGCTCACTGCTCTAGTCTTTATGGAAAACTCTTCTCCTGACTCTCTTTCTCTGACCAGGAGATCCCTTCTGGAGTATGAAAGGCCTCCAGTCTTGCTTGTTCCAAGCCAGATCTTTCCACAAGTGATGTGCTTACCCTAGTCCCAAGCTAAGGCCTTGTTCTGGACTTGGGTGGCCTGTGCATAAGCAGCTACAACAAGGGCATCATGGAACATGGTGTCCTGAAACCCTGAGATTTCTCTTCCTGTCAATAACACGGGGAAAGAGGCACAAGTACTTGGCTGTGTTGGAAGAATCACAGTTCTCTTCCTGCCCAGTCCGGGAGGTCTCAGGGCTGTGCCTGACCCAAGGTCCCCTATGTGACCCTGCTCAGAATGTGATATTCATAGAATCATGGAATGGTTTGGGTTGGAAGGGACCTTAAAGAACATCTAGTTCCACCCCCCCTGCCATGGGCAGGGACACCTTCCACTAGACCAGGTTGCTCCAAGCCTCATCCAGCCTGGCCTTGGACACTTCCAGGGATGGGGCATCCACAGCTTCTCTGGGCAACCTGTCCCAGTGCCTCACCACCCTCTCCAGGAAGAACTTCTTCCTGATATCTAATCTAAACCTCCCTGATTTCAATTTAAACCTGTTACCCCTTGTCCTGTCACTACAGACCCTTGTAAAAAGTCCCCCCCAGCTTCCTTGTAGCCCCTTCAGGCACTGGAAGGTGCTATAAGGTCTCCTCGGAGCCTTCTCTTCTCCAGGCTGAACAAGCCCAACTCTTCTTAGTGTATGTGCACCAAATGCTGCTGCTTGAGGCTAGAGAGGTGGACCATCCCAGCTATGGATCCACAAAGCCTTTCTGATGGACTTGCTTTGCAGTTTCTGTTCCTGGCAGACACAAGATGTTGGTCTTCAGTGGATAACAATAGCTCTAGAGCAGCAGGGACAAAACCAGCCACAGGGCTGGATGAGAGCCACCCTGTGACAGGACCTTCCACACAGGACTCCATCAGGGAGAGGAGATCTAACACTCTCTCACTTCCATTTTCTATTAGTTATGATGCATTTTTAACCTCCACATGGTGCTGAGAACCAGCCAAGGGATGTAATAGAAATAAGATATTAATACATTAATTGGTTCTTCAAGTTTGCGGTGTATAAAATATAGTGAGCGGGCTAAATGTGATGTAGCACTGGGAAATTGCTTTGCACTGGCAGCAGCTCCTGGAGCATGTGCTCCCGCTGCGCTGGAGAGAGGAACGTGCCATAAACCAGCTGCTACTGTGCCCACTTGCCAACATTTGGACTCCTTGTCCAATGCTGAGACTGTGCCAGGAGTTGTAGAGCTGACAGAATTGCTGCGCAATTGATGGCTTTTATAGAAGGTATGACGATTGATACTGCTACACTGAGGTGTTCTCCCAGTGTGGAAAGCCAATCAAAGCAATAATTCAGGCAAGTCCCGTTCCTGAAGCAGTAGGCAGAGGTGGACACAGTTAGACCCCTTCCTGCTCCAGGAACCTGGATGCAAATACCATGGGAAGGGCTAAGAGAGCTCCCAGCTGGGCAGGAGGACTCATGGGAATATATATCTGGGACTTGGGCCAAGGGGGACTCTTCCTCCTGCCTGGGAACAGCCATGTGGCAGTGCTAGACCTCAAAGACCAGGTCCTTTCATGAGGGGTCAGCTTCCTCACCTGCCACATGCCCTTTCTCTGGAAGGAGGGGACACATGCTGAAACGTTTTAGGGAACCAGCTCTGCTGGGAGGTCTGTGAGACTATGGGAGGAGGAACAGGGACACCAAATTGATATAAATGCTAGCGAGAGGACCTCTGAAGGTCTCCAGTTCAACTTCTCACTCACAGCAGGACTGTCACCAACTGCAAGACACTATCCCAAGGTGATGCTTGGTGGGACAGGACCACTGGGTTGGTAAGAGCTCTGCACCCCAACCCACGAACCCTTGTGACACCCAAAGCAGGTAGAGAACATGCCGACCTCAGATCTGCCCTGGAAATCTTCTACCACAATGTTCATCGTCCTGTTCCACGATCTGCAAGCTCATCCCCAACAGGAGATGGTCCAAGTCCGAGTGGAGGGGCCCTGAGTTAAGAGAGGTCCTTGGACAGCTCTGGGACAGCAAGGAGGTCTTGCAAAATCAAACACGGTTGAAAGGTGGTTCCACAAACCCTACAAAAATCTGTACTAGTTCCAGATGGATTGAGCTATTTTGTTGTTCATGAGCTAAGGAAGTCCCATGTCTTCTTGCAGACAACCTTGGCTCTACGGATTATTTTGGGTTTTAGTATTAAGCAAACAGTTGGTTGCAATTTATCGTACGATATTTCCATCCACGCACTGCAGAGCAGCCCTTGGGTCTTTCCACTGCTTTTCAGGCAGATGCGTGCTCTTTTACTACGCTACGTGCTATTGGCACTTTTGCCTGGATGGAGGAAACAGATATTCAAATGATCTTCTACCCACAGCCAGGCTATGGGGGGCAGAGTGTGTGTGCTCAGGCACAGACCTGCATCGCAGTCTGAGGTGGGGTAGCACTGCTCTGCACATTATTTTCAAGGCTGGCAGCGAGTCAATAGACACAGGAGTTCCATGGAAAAACGTGTATCACTTTAATTAGGCCTCTGAAAACAGAGATTGCAAGAGAAAGCTTCTCAGTTGCAGTTTAGGATGAAAGTGCTAATTACCAGGCAGTGCATCATTAACAAGCCCAAGCAAAGCCTGGAAAACTCAACTCACTGATAGTTACATCAAAATAGTAGGAAGGGCTGTTTTCTGCAGGAACAGGGTTCCCTAAGATGGCATGATCCCTGAGAAGTTGTGTCCCAAAGGCTAATGAGCTTCCCGACACTCGTGCAGGGGCAGCAGAGCTCTGTCGAATGAGCGGGGCCCTCAGGGCTGAGGCTGGAGAGGCAATCTGGGAGCTGGAAACCCCACTTGCTCTTTCGTAGAGAGGTAACATCTCTAACGTAGATGCAAGATGGGAAGGGATGTCTTTCCCATCTCATCCTTTCTCCCAGGACATCAGGGTACCTGCTCAGCCCCTCCCTCCCTGTATCCCTCTGCTCCAGCAGCTGTTGCAGAGCTGCAACACTGGGATCAGGGCAGCCTGGAAAGGGCATTTGGGACCTGCAGCACCTCATCCAGGCCCAGCAAGGGTCACGATGTTTGGGAATGAACAGGGACAACCCCCAGCCCTCACCTCGGGGTGCCCCCTTCCCTGTCACAAGCACTGGTCTCAGTGCCCATGGGGTCAAACATGGGATGGTCTGGGCAGGGTGGAGATATTTGGGAGGGCAACGGGGCAGCTGGGTTTCTGTCCCCTGGGTCTCTGAGGGCATGTGGAAACCTGCACTGGCAGGAGCTGAAAGCCTGTTTGGGGTTGGGAGCAGAGATGATCAAGCAGCCCCAAGTAAGATGCTCCTCCTGGCATGTGGCTCTGAAGGTCCTGGCCATAGGATTCCTTTCCTATGTGATGGCTCTTGGAAGGGGCAGAGGGCTGAACATTCAACACAATTTCTGGATGAAGATTTCCTTGAAGTGTGGCTGAAACCCTTCCTGTTTCAATTCCCACTGGGATGATGGGTAGCTCCTCCTGAGCTCTGCCTCCATCTCCTGGCAGACCTCTTGGCTGACCCTGAGCTGTCTCCATCATGAGATACAAACCCCAGCTCGCTGGGCATTGTAGTGGGCAGCAACACCATCCCTTCCTCTCAAAATCTTTAAGTAAATTCCAAGCAGAGGTGGAAAAATAGATCTCTCGTGCAAATATTTCTAGAGCCAAACCGTGGCAACAGCACCGTGAACCTCTCTGCTCAGCTGGGTGGAAATTGGCCAGAGAGGGTCCCTATGTCCTTCCTCTTGTGTCCCCCCCTCCTTCAAGCTGCTCCATCATGGGTTATTCAGCTGTTGCAAAGAATCCCAGGCATGGAGATGCATCCAAGCGTTGGGATGTGACACTGGATGGGCTCCATCACAACAGAGCCCCAGCCTAACCCCAGCTGCAGCATCCTCCACGCCAGGGACCAGAAGAGACGGGCAATGGGGACCACCAATGGGGCAGGGTGACACCTGGACACAAACACCACATCTATCCCACTGGCACCGATGGGTCAGGCAGAAATCCTCTGAGCAAAGGGTGGTGTCTCAGGGCTCCCACTCCATCCCCAAAACTGCCTCCCTGCCCAGGCATGTCCCTGCACCTTCCCTGCCTTTGTTCCTGGCACCGCAAGAGACGGTGGCTGATCCAACTCTGCGTGGCTGGTTGTGCAAGAGGTGGTGGGTGCTGCCCCCCTTGCCCCCACCTCCTTCAGGTGACCTGGATTGGGTGACTCATCCCTAATTGCCCCATCCATCACCCCCAAGGGAATGAAGCAGAAGCTGCCCAATAACAGAGCAATGGCAGGGAGCAGCACGCTGAGCATGAGGCTCTGATCTCCTGGTGAGCAAGAACAAGTCCCCAGACCTGTTCCCTGGAAACTGTCTGATGAACTACACACCTGCAGAAATACTCCGAAAATTAAAAAGAGAGGATAAAAAGCCCATAAACCCCAGTTATCAACATGCAGATGCTGCCGGAGCTGGAGCTGACGCCACATCCTCAGCATGGCCTGCACCAGCAGACACCTCTGCAGCACAGCTCTGCACACACGTTTCCCAGCCATGTCACCCTTGTTACCCTTTATTTAAGTTTTTTAAGCAACTCCCGGAGAGAGATTCAGTGTTCAGAGTGGATAGCACCAGTCTGGGACTTGAGTGAAATTGGGAGTGTCTTTGCTCAGAAATGGCTTTATTTCCTTCTGGGCATAAATTGAAACTTGTTTTTACCTCCCTCTGCCAAGGTATGAAGCACAGCTTTTCAGGGCACATGGCCATGCCATCCATTGGAATGCAGAAAAAAATACCTAGGGAATGGCAGCAATTGTGCCAGCTTCAGAGGAAAGCCCCCAAATGTGGGTCAGGAGAGTGTTTCTGACATGCTGGGACCTCTTGGCATCCATGCAACCTGCTTCAGTCAACCAAAATGCCAAGGAATGAGAACAAACCCCAAAAACTTGTGTTTCCATGGTCTCCACACTGTGGCCAGGTAACCTGAGCATCTTCTGCATAACGGGGCTGGGAGCCCCTCTAGATCTGTTCCTCTCTGCTGGTCCCCCTTGCCATCCACTGTGTCACCTTTCCCAGTGACAGGTCAGCCAGGACCTTCCCAGGGAACCTCCCCTGGGGGATAAAGTCAGGATCAGGGTCAACGAGGAGATCATGCAGCCACGCCTTTGCTAGATGACCTCAGCTGGGATGCTTCACTGGGCATCGCAGGTGAGGGCTTTAAAAGCCCTCTGCTGCTCTCAGCAGGCTCTTGAGGAGCCTGGCAGCCCCAGGATCTTTGTGCCATAAGGAACAGCTGGGCTTTTCACCGCTCTGTAGGAAAACTTGAGGAAAAAAAAGCAAAGCCCCCCCAGGATCACTCACCTGGGCACTGTGTCAGCCTCTAGCTCCCTTGGCTGCCCTGGGGCTCAGCAGGAGTGCTGGATGGGGCCGATCAGCCATGGGTAAGGCTGCATGATCCAGCTGCCTCTGGAGGCGGGCACTGTGAAAAATGCTGGAAGAAATACAACAGTGACACGCCGTGCTGGCTTCTCGCCTGCAGCCCAAGTCGGCAGCACCCCAGAGCACACCACAGCTCTGCGCAGCACCCAGCCCTCGGACCAGCTGCAGTGGAGGTAGGCTCGGTGTGGGGAAGGGGGCATGGGTGTTTCTGCAGCCACTATTGGGATGGTTCCTGTTCCCCAGGGATGCTGAGTAGCCCTTTCCTGGCAGGGAAGCGCCTTGGCTAAGTGCTGTGTCAAAAGCCATGGCTGGCTTCCCAAGCAGCATCCCTCCACTTGCCGTGACACGGCGTTGCCTCCAGCCAGCTCCTGGGACAGTGGGTTGGCAGGTGGTGATTGGCATCCTGCTGCCAGGGATAGGCAGTTTCTCTGTCCCCTCTAGGCTACTCCTGTTTCCTTGGACGGTGAGGAGTTACCTCTGTCCAGGGCTCAGCAAGAAGCAGCCTGATGGGGTGCAGCTCGTGTTTGTGTGGTGATTCACTGAGTGCCCCAAGCACAACACCTGCAAGTGGGAGCCAGGCTGTTTGGATAAGGAGCTGAACCAGGGAGGATGGGAGCACAGGCAACAGACCAGGGGTCAAGAACAGGCAGAGGAGGGGAGTGAGAGGGACAACAATGTGTGTGTATCTTGCTGTCGCATCCTGGGGACAATCTGAGCATCGCAGTGGATGTCCTGGTCTCCCCAAACCTGCTTTGGTCTGGGTTGTGTCCTGGGGAGATGGAGGGCTCCCGTAGGAGATGCCTGAGCGTACGCCAGATAGGGGACTGCAATGTGCACGGGCACTGGCGGTACACGCAGGCTGTGCCCGGGACAAGCAGCACGCTGGCAAGTGGGCAGGAGGTGGCTCTGTGGAAAAGGCTGGGTGGGGTGGAAGTATGGAGGTTATTTTCTTCCTGATGTCTCTCTGGGTGCTGATTTCCAGCTATCCCAGGCAGCAGGATGACGCTGTGGAATGGCTCCTTCCCCTTCTACCCCAGCACCAATGCATGCTTCCCCTTTGACACCACCCAGGCTGTCATCATCTCCATCTTCCTCTCCATACTGGTCACGTTCATCATCATCCTGCCAGGGATCCGTGGCAGGGGGGTAAGTGGATGGGCTGGGGGGGCTAAGCCCTCTTGTGCCTGCTTGTGAATACCACATGCTTCTTTCTTCCAAGCCTTGAAAACAGACTTGGAGAGTAAACACGCCCACAGGTTCATGGCCAGGGCTCTGGTATCTCTAGCAAGCCATGGGGGTGAGCAACAGTGCGACCCAGCGTGTACCCCTGTACTCGAGACACCACGCTCCACCATCTCGAATTTATGAGGTGGCCGGAACTGAGCTTGGCTGGATTCCGCTGTGAGCAAGCCCGAGTGATTTCACAGGAGTGGAAAAACAAGGCGAGGCTCAAAGACCTCACTCCACCTTCCCTGGAACCCCAATAAAAGAAGGTGTGCACCATGCATGCCCCAGCACTGCTCATGGGGCAGTGGCCAACCGACCCCCGCTGTGAGCCCACTGCTCGCGTGCCATGTGCTTGGCTGTGCAGCAGGGCTGGCCAGGGGACACACTTTGAACCTCTGGCTAGTGCTTTTGCCTCCAGCTGTGGCCAGCTGCCAACACGTCCAAACACGTGAGGTTTGGGTAAGTGTGGAAATCACAGCTCAGAACTATTAAAGGGAGTGTCTCCCTCTTCCTTCCCAGAAAGGGGATGGCAGGGCTTTCCCAAATGGCCTGTTTTGACCTTGCTCTTCCTGGATCTCCCTGCTGCCTTCCCCACCTCACAGCAGGGATGGCACAGCCATGTGTACCCCCCATACCACCCACCTGCAGAGCCCATGGGGCTACTTCCCAGGGGCCTATTTTTTACCATCCAGCATTTCTAAATGGCGTGCTTGGAGCTGAGGTCACCGTGGCAAAATCTGGCTGAACTCTGTCCCCCTCTGCTCTTCTCACCCTTTGTAGCGACTCTTCTGGTTCCTGCGGGTGGTGATGGGCCTCTTCGTGGGAGCAGTGATCCTCAGTGAGTACTGGTGTCCTGGGAGGGAAGCTGAAGGATGCCCAAGACACAGGAGATGGAGGAGCAAGATGAGGGAGGATGAACAGAGTAGCCAAGCACCAAGTCCAGCCTGCAGGATGAATTTATGGGGAGGACTGACCCCTGTCTGTGCCTGGGACATGGCCCCAGCAAGTGATGGGAAGTGCAAGCACCCATCTGTCTCCTCTCCAAAGACTGATGGTTGTATGTGCAGGACCACCTCCAGGGCAGTCACCAAAAGCCCACCACCAACGGCCAGGGGACCCAAACAAATTGGCAGGTGCTTAGATAAGGACCAGTAGCTGGACAGTGCCCACACATCACCCCCATTGCCTCTAGGGCTAGGAACTGCACTGGTCTGGGGAGAAACCAACCCAAGTGGGGCTGTAAGGGTCACAGGTCAGGGTCGATGTTGGGGAAGGACATACAAGGCTTCTGCTTCTTGAGGCTCGCAACCCAGGCCTTGACTTTGGGATGGGGGGTAGATGATGCTCAGGCCAGGGTGACCATCGTGGCAGGTGCTTCCAGCACTAGATGTCTTTCTGCTAGGCCATGACTAACCTTTGAACTCTTCACAGCCATCCAGTTCACGGGGGACTGGGAGACTGGCTGGGTGACAGCAAACACCTCCTACAAGTCTTTCAGCCGTGCCCTGGTGAACGCGGACATTGGGCTGCACATTGGCTTGGCAGGGGTGAACGTCACACTGGTGGGTGAGTGCATACCATGACAGGGAGGGGATTGGGTGTCAGTTTTCCAGCTGTACACCTGGGTAGTGGGGCTGTGGGATCTCAAACTCCCACACTAGGAGGTCTTGGAGCTGCCTTGAAGGCTGAGAAAAGTACTTAGTCTTCTCCCTCCGGCAGGAAACCCAGTGAATCAGATCAACGAGACCATTGACTACAACGAGCACTTTGCCTGGAGCTTCGATGCAGACTACGACCGCAGCTACAGCGAAGGGCTGGAGAAGGGGCTGCCCAGCCCCCTCCTCTACGTGGCAGAGAAGTTCACCACACAGAGCGGGTGCCCCCCAGCCCCATCCTCTACGTGGCAGAGAAGTTCACCACACAGAGCCCCTGCGGTGTGCACAGGCAGTACCGCATCTCCGGTCACTACGCATCCCTCACACTGTGGTAAGTTAGAGCAAGAGGTCAGCCATAAGGCTGGGTTCACTCCCGGTGCTGAATCAGATGTGGGCACGGCTCATTGTTCAGCTTTCCAAAGAAAGGTCTCCCTTGTTGCCATTCTCCCTTTGAACAGGTGGGAACGGACTGGGGGTAGCCAGTTGTGAAGGACCACAAGAGTCAGAGACAGAACTAGTTTGGAGGGACCTCCAGAGGTTTCTACTCCAGTCCCCTGCCCAGAGCAGGGCTGATGTCAATGCCATATCAAGCTGCTTGGGCATCAGATGAATGTCCCTAGGTATGGAGATCCCTTCCCACCACTGCAGAACCTGTCCCACAGTTTCACCATTCATGCAGTTAGAGAGTCATTTGGGGTGGAAGGGACCTCCTTAGATCAGCCTGTCCAGTCCACCTGCTCAAGCAAGGCCAGCTAGAGCAGGTTTCCCGGGGCTGTATCCTGCAGGATGTGGAGAGGAGATCCTAAGAACAGGCTCCAAATATGACGCTTTTTACTCTTTGTGGTCCTTTCACAGGATGGCCTTTTGCACGTGGCTCATTTCCATCCTGTTGTTCTCCGTGCCCATCCTCCTCTACGGCGGCTACATGCTCCTGCTCACTGCTGCGCTGATGCTTTTCTCGCTGCTTTTCTTCTTCACTGCGAGGAACACTCTGAAGTGTCCCATCCAGTTTGGCCCAGCTTCCCTGAAAACAGACTATGGTGGATCCTTTTGGCTGACGTTAGCAACAGGTGAGAGCTCAGCTTGCCCCTGGGGCTTTTCTTCTCTGCCCCTGCAGCAATGATGCTCGGTGATGCCCCAACAGCACCTCATCCCTTCTGTCTCCAAGGCTGGTAATGGAAAATGATTATTTTTTAAAATTACATACAAGAATTTAGGATAGCATCATTGAGACTGAGAGAAAAAGAGCTGAGCAGCCAGGAGATCTGAATGCCCAGGGTATCTGCATGGAGGTGTGCCCCAAGTTGTGAAACACCAAATCAGGAAAGACCTCCGTGGTGTTTCTCTTAGCCTTGTCCAGACCAAGGCTAACCTCAAAGCCACATCAGCCTTGTTTAGTCTTGTGGTGGATGTCCCCATGGCTAGACATCCCTCCTGCCTTTCAGGACATGTCCCACAGCTGCCCTGGGAGTACAGGCAGCAATTATTTTCTTTTATCAAACCAGAATTTCCCATGTTGCAACTGTGCACCTCTGAGGAGAAGGCTGCCTCTCTTTCACTGGCAGAAGATGGCAATTAGATCCTGCTATAGACTCTTCTTTTTCAGGCTAAACAAGCCCAGTCCCTCCAGCCTTTCCCCATACCTGGTAGGCTCCAGTCCCAGCTCTCTTGGCCATCTGCCCCAGTTCATTGGCCTCTCTTTTGTACTGGGGAGTCCAAACAGATGTCAGAGTCCAGATGTGGAGAGGGAAATAACACCTTCCCTTGACTTCCTGGGTGACGCCACATGATGTCAAATCCAGTTCTGGATGGGGCTGGAACACAGCGGGAGGGAGGTGCTAACGTATCTCCCCATGCTGTGTGTTACAGGGCTGCTGTGCCTGCTGCTGGGGTTGAGTGTCATCATCCTGAACTCCATGCATCCGGAGAAGCTGAAGCTCGTCTTTAACCTGCACAAGGAAAAGGGAGAAGAAGAGGAGGGATGGGACAAGTCCTACCTGCCAGCCGAGCCCAGCTCTTCTGCATGGGATGTGCTGATGGTCCCCCTGGATGACCTTTGCGAGGTGACAGCCACCCAGCTGTAAGGCACTGGGGGGAGGCAGGGTGAACCCTGAGGACACCCCTCCTGAACTCACGCTGCGGTCCAACCCCACCAGGAGCCCAGGTTGGAAGAGACATGACAATAATCAGGTGATGAGAATATCCAAGTCTGGAAAAGAGTTTTGAAAAGACAGTGTGCCCTTTTTTTTTTTTTTCCTTTCTTTTCTTTGGATGTTGTTTTACTCACCAGCAGCTGGAAGAACTTTTGGGGTGAGGAGAATCAATACCCCATCCCTGGCTGTCCAGTTACAGGCACAGAGCTATTGCCCTTCCCCTTAGTCCACATCCCCAACAAATCCCAAGTCCTCCCTAAAATAAAGACCCTGTTGTCCCAACCCCCTGCTCTGCATGAGAAACAACGCATGAAGGGGTCTCTGCATCCCCCATCATGCCATTGCCGCTGCTCAGTTGGCCCCATGCAGTCTGCTGCAGAAATCCTGGCCATCCTGTGTTGGCTAGGAAGCGGGCAAGACACAAAGTGAATTTTGTTTGGTTTGTTTATTTGGGTTCATGCCCCTGGATGGCTGATGCATCAGGCCAAAGCTTTTCTTCTGCTGATGATGCTACTGGAGGGGATCATGCCTAAAAGCAGGAGATGAGATTGGAGGGTGCCAGGAATGGATAGAAAACCTTCCAGCCCCCTGTGCTTTCAGGGCGTTTGATCTGTCCCACACCAGCCCCAACAACTTGTGGTTGGTTGTCGCATCTTTCCACCATGTCTAGGGACCTGACTTGTCTGGACACAAGAAAGGATCCTCCTTTTCCTGAGGGAGTTTTGTTGGCTTAATCTTATGGCTTTTGTCCTGCCACTCAGGTAAAGTCCTTTTGAAGCTCTCCTACAGTGTGCTGGTCCCCACAACAAGGATCTTTTAGTGCCAGAGAGCCTCATCCTTCCTTGGGGACACCTCTGCCAGGGGAGCTTCCCCCTTGGGAAGGGTGCTGCTGCTGGGAGCTTGCAAGGAGTCACCTGCAGATACGCTCCACAGCCTCCTCTCCAGAAGCCAGCCCCAAAAATGCCTAGAGTGTTTCAAAGGCGCAGGTTTTTGATAAAGTTTTATTGAGAAGAATAATTCTCACACATAACAAATCACATTAGTGCAACACAAATATTATGTTAAGTTACTTATT
This sequence comes from Eurypyga helias, assembly GCF_000690775.1. Classification (NCBI taxonomy): domain Eukaryota; kingdom Metazoa; phylum Chordata; class Aves; order Eurypygiformes; family Eurypygidae; genus Eurypyga; species Eurypyga helias. The sequence continues at coordinate 8,142 of NW_010240422.1, read as the reverse complement.
TCTTTAACAGCAAGGGTCTTTTCTCAGAAAGAAAAGAGCCAAAATACTGAAATTATGACCTTTACAATTAATTGGTCTGAAGTTGCCCAGGTCTCCGGCATTCAGATATGGAGAACTCCCTGTGCTAGCCCACAGAGACTTCATCAGGCCAGTAGGTTTGGTGCCAGAACCCATCTTCTGCTTGTTATAATGCAACTTGATGCACTTCACTTCTTCTCTTGGCTGGGTCTGACTCCTGGACTCAGGTTTGTGTTTTGTAGTGATCCCAGCCAGCCCAAGTGTGCTCTAGCTGGATGGAGGTGGGGGTGTGTGTCTCCTTCCTTTCTTGTGACATCTTTTTTGGCCACACCAGGCTACAAGTCTTATCTAATAAAGCCCAAGTTTGAAATTGAAAATAATCACATCACCACATGCCCTCCCCCCCAGCAAACTCCATCATACATTTAAAGGTCTGCACTCAACATCGGTGCTTGGGAAAGGAATGAGCATATTTAATCACTGGGTTTTGGACTCATGCATGCTCCCCATGAGAAATCTCACCAGTGAGCTCAGTTTCTGGTGTGGGAACTGGACATCGGAGACTCGCCACACCAAGCTGTGCCAGGGCACGGAGCAGGAAGGGCATTTCTCTGGGGCAGAGATCCACAGGTGACTGTGCAGCTCAAGTCACTGGAGCTGTGAGCTGCTCTGATGGCAGCCTGACAGCTCTCTGCAAAGCCTGCCCTTTTCCAGAGGTCAGGGAGATAGTCTGCGAAGGTACTTCTCAGCAAGAACCCATCCCAGCGTGGGCTCATGCACTTGCCAAAGGCAGTTGGATGTGGAAATGGGTCTCTGGGGACATTGAGAGGGTTTGTGGTCTGTCCCTTCGAGTACACCTTCAGGGAAGGAGTGGGAAAAAACTTTCTTCTAGATGCTGTTGGGGTTGAGTTTGGAGGGCTGAGGAAGAGAGAGTCCTTTGTTCACAAAATGAGGATTGACATAGACTTCAGTCATTTCCTGGTACTCCTCTGCATTGTCCTCACGGAGATCAAAGAATGTTTTCAGCAGGTCCAGGTTGAAGTAGTGCAGTGCAACAACAGTGATCCCAGCCACAAAACAGAGCAAGCCTGGAAGACAACGTGCTTTCTGAGAGCGTTCCTATAAACGTCAGCACACGTCCCACCCCACACCCCTCCCCTGATGGCCCCCTGCCAGGAAACCATGCCTTCTCTTACGAAAGATGACCTTCTACTCTATGAGATGGCTTCAGATGCTGTGCTGAGCATCTTAAAACCCAGGCAAGTGATCCCCACCTCCTTTCATTACTGCATCTCAGGGTCTAAAAGAAAATCCCTCCACCACACGAGATGGGGATGGCGTTGCCCCTTCTGCCAGCCCTCTCCACATCTGTGCCAGGATCTGTTTTTCCAAGTCATAGGCTGGGACTCTGGTGGGCTGCACTCCCCACGCTCTCTCACCTCCATTTCTGGGGGGAAAGCACTGGGATTCTTGCACACCCAGAGGGACAGCTTGGTGTGCCCTGATGTAGCTTGGTGTCCTTACCAACTGCTAGCGTGAGCCAGAAAGATCCCCCATAGTCTGTGCGCAGGGTTGCGGTCCCAAACTGGATTTGGCACATCGGGGAGTTCCTCACAGTGGAGAACGAGAGCAACGAGAAGATCATGAAGGCCCCTGTGACCAGAAGCATGTAGCCTCCATAGACTAGGACAGGCATGGAGAAGAGCATGTTGGAGATGAGCCAAGTGCAAAAGGCCACCCTGGAGACAAAAGAAAACCAACGGATGAGTTGTTATAGTGCCATGGACTAGGATGCTCTATGTGAGGTTTTCCATGTGGGAAGAGGAATCTGGGCTCCAGGTTGCATCGTATGAGGCTAAGCAGCTCTGTGAGCAGGTTGGAGCAATCCCTAGTTTCCCAGGCTGAGCAAGCAGCTGTGCAATGCTCACACTGCTACACTCAGAAGGCAGAAGCCTGGATTTCCTCTTCCCATTGCTCAACTCACAGACCATACCAGCCTCAAGGAGAGCATGGCAGCCCACTCAATGTATCTAGACCATCTCAGCACCCTATCCTTCCACATGTGGGGCAGTGCAGACCCAGAGAGCAGCACACAGGTTTGAGACAATTGCAGAAGCAGGCATAAGTCACTTGCAGTAGCTCTGGACTTGGCTGAGGAGCTCTGTGATGGGAAGCCTTCAGCTATGGGCCAGGAGCTCTTGCTCCATGGTATTGCCAGGCCCCTTTCCTAGCTTCTGTATCCCTGCTGTCAAACCCAGAACAGGGGGAACAGCACTGCACTGGCCCTTGCCCTCTACCTTGGTAGAGGTGATGATCTGACAGCTGTGGACCAGCTGTCCCACAGCCCAACATGTTGCAGCCCAGCAGATACTGCTAAAGAGTCAAGGTTGGCCCTCCAATAACAGCATGATCAGATTTTCCTCATCTGGTCCCATCTCCAGACATTAAATACTCTCACAGACGAGGATGAGAGAGTTCCGCACATGCCTATGGGCCTCTCTGGGCCCCTGAAGTTCCAACTTCCTCCATGGGGATGGACCCCTGCCATCATCACCACATCACAGCAAGGATCTGCACCATGGTTCTCTCTCCTGTGCCCAGCCCTCGGGGAGTTCATCAGCAGCCAGAACCAGGACCTCCTTGCTCCCCCTCAAGGTGCCTACAGGGTCGCCGGTTTGACCAGAGACCCCTCCAGGCACATGACTTTCCTCCTGGCAGCATGCAATCACCATCCATCTCAGAAGCCTAAGGACAAAGCTGCAGAGCCTTTCCCACATCTTTGCATGTCCCTTGCCTGCACCAGGAGAGAAAGGCTCACCAGAGAGTGGCCGATGCGTAGTGACCGGAGATGCGGTACTGCCTGTGCACCCCGCCGGGGCTCTGTGTGGTGAACTTCTCTGCCACGTAGAGGATGGGGCTGGGCAGCCCCTTCTCCAGACCTTCCCTGTAGCTGCGGGCGTGGTCTGCCAGCTCCAGGCAAAGTGCTCTTGGTAGTCGATGGTCTCATTGATCTGATTCACTGGGTTTCCTGCCGGAGGGAGAAGACTGAGGTCCTGCTGTGTCCCAGCAGCTTGGGCACTGCCAACCAGGAGCACGGGCACCCCAGGGACAGCCAGGGTCCCAGGAGCCTCCAGCCGACCAAGACCACGCACAGAGCACGTGGAGACCTCCTGGGACAAAGGCCACTCCAGAGCTGCGGGTGGGGACATCAGACTCACCCCTGAGCGTGACGTTCACCCCTGCCAACCCAACATGCAGCCCAATGTCCGCGTTCACCAGGGCATGGCTGAAGGACTTGTAGGAGGTGTTTGCCTTCACCCAGCCAGTCTCCCAGTCCCCCGTGAACTGGATGGCTGCCAGGAAAAGTAAAGCTGGGGTTAAAGAGGGGCTGATCTCAGGCTTTGCTGTGCTCAAGGTGGGGATCATGGGCGAGCACGAATAGCATAATTCCCACTGTGGCACTGGAAGGGAGTGTAAGGAGGGCAGGAGAGCTGACTCAGCCACCAAGACGTGCCTCAACCAGCTCCCACGCCCTGGCAGAGCTCATGTCCTCCCCTCACTGAGCATCCACTCCCTCAGTCCAGAAGCAAGGCAGCTCAGATCCCCATGACATGATTCCTGCCTGGACATCCTCTCTAGGACTTCCCTGCAAGCTCCCCAGCATGGCAAGCACCGCAGTCCCTGGGGACAGGGCTTGGAATTGAGCCCATTCCTCAGCCTCAGGAAAAGGGGTGAGTTTCATTCCAAATATTAATCTCCCTAGATCACACTCCTAGTGAAGAGAGAAGATCACTGTTAAACAGAGGTGGTGGAGAGGGGTGGCAAGTGCCATTACAGCTCTGACAGTCATTTCAGATGGGGGAAAAAGAAAGATTTGAAGCATTTCTGGCATATGGAAAACCATATACCTCTTTTTTGGAACAAAGTATCCTTTTCTGAAACACTTTCACTTTGCAGTGGTCTTAATTTTACAACCCTGAAATGAGCTGAAAGCGAAGGTGATGATTTAATCTCAGGCTGAAGAAAAAAAACTGCCTGAAAATAAAGTTCAGCCGCTGAATCAACTCGTGAGGGCACTGATCCAGCAGAAACTCTGCAGGAACTTTTTCTAGCTGGAGGGTCTAGTGCGTTCTGCTGCTGCCAGACAGAAACCCTGATGCTGGCTTTAAAACAACTAATTCCTCCTGTGTGCCCAAGCAGCGCCCAGCTGCACCCGCATAACCAGAGCGGCACTGGATGGGTCTCCAGAGCTGAACTGGTTGAGGCTGCGGAGCAAAACCTGATGTCCACGCCTCTGCCACCTCCAGCCTGGCACCACGCTCCCAGGAAGTTCTGGTGGCATCTCCCAGCACCAAGACACCCCAGGTAGAGGGATGACCCCCACATGCTGGATTGACCCCTGTGTCATCCAGCAGAGTCTTGTGGTGGGTCACAGCCTGGCTATCTCCTTCTACCGCCTGGCTGAACTGGGGGCTGAGTCATTTAGGTTGTGCTCTCCAAGCAGTCTTGTAAGCCAGCCTGTCCTTCACAGCAGCACCGTTTCTTTGATTTAGGGTCAGGGCTGGTTGCTCTCCCCATCTAGCATCTTTAGGGCTGGTTGCTCTCCTCATCTGGCATCTTCTACCCCCTCAGTACATCTTCAGCTTACATGTCCTGTCACCCTGTCTGAGCTGGAAATCCCACAGCCTGGTTTCTACCACCAGTCCCTCACAGAAGATTTCCTGGTTTCTACTACATCAAATTGCCTCTTTCATCTCCTTCTGCCCTGCTCCTTGGAATGTCTT
>NW_010240422.1:0-3326 GCF_000690775.1 Eurypyga helias | reverse complement strand
CACCCCCCGCCCTGCCTGTGTTTTATTTCATCTTGCTCTCTCCACGTCACTGCAGGGCTCCTCTCATCCCCCAAATGTGCCTGGCTGCAGTCTGAGCTGCTCAGCCGTGCTCCCTCCGCAGCGGGCAGATCAGGAGGGCTGGCACAGCCAGAAGAACATGGGGCTGTGCAGCCCATCAGAGCTGGGGTGGTTTGACTTCCCTGGTGCAGTTACAGCCAGCAAAGCCCCCCTCTCCATTCAGAAGTGATCACAGGCACCTCCAGGTGCTCTCAGCCCCTGTGCCGGGGATGAGGAAGCCCTTTTGGGAAGGTGTGTGACTGCTTTGCAGAGTAGGGGTAGGGTAGACCTTGCAACCAGTCTCAGCCAGGCGATGGCTGTGACCCCCAGCTCTCATTTCCCAGACGCAGATCCTGCCCCAGGGTTTAATCCTGCCCGCAGACCCACGCTCCGAGGGCTGCGCAGCACTTACCGACGATCACCACTCCCACAAAAAGGCTGAGGAGAACCCGGAGAGTCCAGTACAGCCTCTGCGAGGAGAGAGGTGGGACATCAGGCAGGGTGAAACAGCCTCAGCTGTCCTCTTGCCTCACCCCAAACCAGCCGGGACTGTCCCAGCATCCAAAATGTGGGGGGTAAAAGCTTATCCCCAGAGAGAGGGGTCACGCACCGCCCGTCCGCGGATGCCCGGGATGATGAGCAGGAAGCTGCAAGTGAACGTTAGGAAGACCACGATCACTATGATGGTGCTGACGTCAAACACAGATGCCTTCCTCTGCTGCAGGTAGAAGGGGTAGACGCCGTCAAAGAGAGTCATCCTGCACCTCCAGGAACCTGCGGGAGAGAGGTGGTCACGGTGGGGACCCTGTGCTGCCCTGCTCGGCTGTCTCAAGCCTATAGTGGCCAGCCCCAGCTCAGCTCTGGAATAACCAGCAGTGGGAAGTCCACCTCAAAACTCCCCAGAGGGACACAGCATGTGATGCTGCAAGGAGACAGGCAGGGTGGAATGCTCCCTGGCAGAGACACACACCACCCAAAAGCCCTCGGAGGAGGAGAGGAGGTGTCTGGGGCAGGGGTCCACCAGCCTGGAAAGAGCGTGGCAGCCCAGGAGCCACCAGCTGCCCAAGGACTGAGACCTGTTGAGCAGCTCCTCCCCAGACAGAGCTGGGCCTTTCCCTCCCGCAGATGCAGCCAGGGCTTTCTGCTTTGTGGCATGTCCTTTGAGGAAGTCCACGAGCTGGCAGCCGTCGGCAGATCCAGCCTTCCTCCAAAATGACAAGGAACCACTGAGAACATGGATTCCACAATAGCAAAATTACCCCCAGCCAGGACCACCACTGCCAAGCAGAACAAAGCCCACCACCCCCATTTCCACTCCCTTTCCTCAAAGAGCTGCAGGAGCTGCTAAGTACCTTCTGGGGAGGGAGGACTGTTCCAGAGGGGCCACAAACAGCCCCCAGAGCTGGGATATGGGTCTAAGGAACACACAAACATCAGGAGCACATCTCAAGGCTAAAGGAAACTGAGTTACATGAGATGAAGTGTGTAATTCCCATAGACAGCTCTGAACTCCCACCAACACTTTAGTTCAAGCAATTACAGAGCTTCCCCCATTCCTGGGTTGGATCTTTTCTACCAAAACTGATTACATGCTTAGTCCTTTTATTTTGCTTATTTAATAGCATCTCTACGTGTAACTACCCTGGGAATCTTCTAAAGTCAGGGAATGCCAGAGCTAATATGACTCATGACCAGACACAATTTCATTCTGTCCCTGCATGAAGGAGTTGATTTTATTCTCATTTTCTGAAAACAGCATTAATCATTTTTAGGTAAGATCCAACCCAGAGCAATTCAGCCACAAAAAAGCAGATCCCAAATCCCTAGAAGTGGGTGGAGGTTACAGTAAGTATCATAGAACAGTTTACCTGGGCAGCTGAAGTCACTTTTCAATGCATAAAGCAATATTTGGTTTCAGAATAATTCTCTGTCCAGTAACCCAGACGGTTACAGCAAACAGTTTCACAGAGACTGGGTTTTTCACAGCTGACCTGGACTGGACCTTATTTTGACTGCCTGCTCTGGACTAACAAAGCTATCATCTGTACTTAAAAATCTTGGTTTGGGCTATTTTCCTGTAACTGTTTTAGGCTATTTCCCTGGAAAGCTGGGCCTGGAGGCGGGCAGCCTTCAGGCATCATTCCTGTTATGATTACCTGGCAAGCAGGAGCTTTAATTGATTCCCAGTGCTACAAAGTCAAACTGAAGTCCAGCGGTGGGGTCCCCAGCTCAGCAAATGTGCTCACAAACCAGTCTGAGTGTCTGGAAGAGAAGAAATAAATGAACAGTTTAGCCTAGGAGAAGTTAAATCTTGATTGCTTGAATTCTACTTTCAATAACTTTGCCCCAATTTCCTATGAGATGCAAGGAGGAGGGAAGGAATGATTTTCCAAGCTTGTATTAACCAAAACACAACTCTTTGCAGCTTAAAACAGATCAACAATCCATAACAATTAAAAACTCAGAACATAACATGGAAAATGCTGCCTTGTGAAATCTAAATTTACTTTCCAGCAATATCAAGGGATGTTTGCATTTCCTCTACGCTTTGCAACTTCTGGGAGTAGTTTTGTTGAGAATTTCCAGGGAAACGGTTCTTTCTGTTCCTGTCCACCCAGCTTTTCTCACTTGATCACCCTGCACACAAGACCAGCTTCTTGGCATTTTTGAAGTGGGAGACTGGTGCCTGCAGCTCCGGGCGGGAGAAACCGAAGCTGTCACGCCTTGGAAAGCATCCTCCATGCAGAAGCATGGATGTGGCCCTGTGGCTGTTTCCTCTGTCACAGCCGGGGAAAAGGCTAGAGACATCTTCAAGGAATAATCGGTAGTTTAGCAGAGATTTAGCAACTAGGTAGTTTAGCAACTTGTCTTTTGTTTAAAATATTCTGGACTGTCAGGGGAGAAAGGCAAAGGAGACAAAGTTTGCCCAAACCCCAGCAGTTTCTCCTTATAGAAACCCAGTTTTCCTGCCCCAGAATGAATGAAGCTGGGAAGGACTTTTCCCAAACCTCACAGTAGAGCCAACTGCAGTCCTAGACGGGGACTTCCCATTGAAACCGGGGAAATCCTGTCCCCAGGGAACCGAATGATCAGAGCTGCCACCCAGGGATGGGCGCGGGACGGGGGACTCCCTGCGTTTTCCTTAAGAGGGTCGGATGGGGATGGGAAAAGTCGCCCGTGGGGATGCGCCCTCTCCTCGCCGGGCCCCTCGGAGCAGGAGGCATCCGGGGGCTCCTGGAGGGAGCGGGCGAAGGGCCGGGGTGGGGGGG
>NW_010240421.1:35943-68142 GCF_000690775.1 Eurypyga helias | reverse complement strand
CAGTGATTTTTTAAAAATAAAAATAATAATAGTAAAATATAATATAGAATCTCTGCTCTGTATAATTTATAATACTATTATAATATAGTTTTATAAGAATGATAATATTTTGGAAAAGGTAATATTTATACCAGATGTGGAAAATAAGAGACTTTTTGCTCAAGTTATAAGAATGGCATTTCCTTAAAAATTCTCCCACAAAAGTGGCTCCTCTTTCATTTTCTTGGGTTTTGGTGTGGGGGCTTGTTTTTTTTCCTTTACATACTTTTGAGTTTTATTCCCAATGAGGCATCTGAAATGAGGGGGAGCAGCTCCTAGACGGATGCCACATTCCCATCAGGGAAGGTAGATGGATGTAGCATTAGTTAGAAGTATCGTTATGAAAACAGTGGCATCTCCAACGGCTGATCTTTAGCTTTGAGGCTGTAGTAGACATAGACTTAGAAAAGGGAAGCCCGTGAGAAGGTAGCCTTTTCAAAAGTAAAGTTCTGTTGGTAAATGCTGATTTCTGGGCTTCTAAATAAGCAGGCTGATTTTCTGAAGTAATCCCACACAAGGATTTTCCAGTTAAACTACTGCTTTGTGCTCAGCGCGTTTGCAGAGAGCCCTACTGTTTAAGACCACGGTTGCCAGATCTGGGAGGCACTTGGGCACATGCTCCCTGCCCACTGAATTCAGCAGCCCTGAGTGTGCAGTGAGCTGATGCCTACGTGAGGAGTCCCGAGAGTAAAGCCAGGCTCCTCTTTTTGGGGAAAAAAGTTGCTGGTTATTGCAGTTTGTCACAGGAGGAAATACTGGCTTGCAAGGAAAGATTTATGTTTCTCTTTGAATTTTTAACTTACTTTTTTTATACAAGAATGCAGTGTTTTCCACGAAACAAGCAAATTAATTGTGAATTTCGAATTAATGTCCATCTAATTCCTCCTATTCCAGTTCTTTTAACCTGTGAGACTTCAAGGATGGAATTCTGTTCTCCAGTAACTGGAAAAGCATACTTGAACTGCTGACAGATCCTCTGCAGCCGTGGGAGGTTGCTGTAAAAAAGGTAAAATTACATATATTGCAATATTGAGATCCGAGCTGTGCAGGGACCTGCCTGTGCGCGACCTTGGGGTGCAGCCGCCTTTCTGTGACTGTGGAATTGTGGTTATTTTTTAAGCATTTATGACCAATATGAGATATATCTAGAAAGATTTAGAGAAATATAGATAAGTTGCCTGTAAGCTATACCAGGACACTTCTATGTGCAGACTTGACTTCAATTAGAAGCTTTCCAGAATTAGAGTCTGAGATTGTTTCTGGGAGCGTATTTCTGATACGAGGGAGGATTAACCAGCAGAAGAGTTGGGATATACAGAGTAAAATGCAGAATCATCACTGAGCTGTTTACACCAAAGTAAACTTTTATTCACAAGGAACTCTCTTCTCCAGTCTTCCATAAACCTGTATACCCCGTTGCTCCATGCACACCTCCATCCATCCCAGTGCAGCATCCAGACTTTTTGGCTACTTTCTCAGCCGATGTTGGTCTTGGCTTGTGCAAATCCTGCCCTGTTGAGGCAGGTTGCTTCGCCAAGTGGCTTAGCACTCAGACAGGCCCATTCTTCTTTTGGTTAATGAAGGCGTTGTGCCCTCCTGTAACAACCACCAAGCTTTGTATCTCAGATCACTTGGTCTTTAATACCACCCTACAGTTTCTCTTCTCCCCTGGTTACGGCAGCCCACTAGAAAATACATAAATTAACTGCTCTGACAACCCAGCGAGATCTTAAGCGAATATTGAAATGCTTTCTCGTGTTGAGATGCTTTGGCGGATGGCGAGTTTGCTTTGTACTCGAGCTTGGAGCATGCGAGTTTTGTCTAAGGGCACCTTCCTGAAAAACGTGCCTCTTTTGTGTCTCTGAGGCTGATGGTACGGGTAGCATGCTGCACTTCCCTGCTCTTTCCAAGAGAAAAATAACTAGCTAAGCACTTTACATGGTATTTTTGGAAGACAACAGAAACATTTTCCTCCGTACATGGAGAGCCTGTTGCTGAACACCTGAAGATTATACAAACCCAGTTACAAAACCAGACACTGCTTCAATTGTCTTCCCCTGCCTTTGGTCTGAACCCACGTCAGGAAAGGCGTGAAGCTGACATGAATTAACTCATTCCCATCGCAAGGCTGCGGCAACAATTACTCGGTTGTGAGATGTTAAGCGTGTTACAAGGATGCTCACTTGTTGCTGTGATTACTCATCTCCGTGCACGCTAACAATAGTGGCACCTTTGGAACCTAATCGCACACATCCGAGGATGTTTGAGACATTCGTCCTCCACAACGTGTGTAATTGAGGTATTGAGCTGCAGACAGGCGGGAGGCACAGCAATTATATGAGGTATTTAGGGTGGATGTTCTTGGGAACAGTTATCCTGCATTCAGATAAGGATAATACGCTTCATTGTGTAGGTTTTGGGTTGAGGGGTTTTTATTCTGTTCAGAAATGTTATAGCTGGATGAAATCAATGCCGTCATTTTATTTTGTAGCCTTGAAGCTTGAGAATGTCAGTGGAGTTATTTATTTCCGCAGACAGTGCAGTTACATGCTGGAAACGAGCAATAAAGTTGTGCATGCTTTAAAATTTTAGTATGAACAATCAAAACAGTGCAGAAAATGAGTGCGTAATAGAAAATTCAAGGTAATTTATGTTCATAGCAAAGCAATGTTTAAAAAAAATCCGTGCACACAGGGGTCGGCTGCTACGGCTGCACCAACTCGTCTCCTCAGACTGGTCAGGGGTTCTTTTCCCATTTGTATTGCCCATATGCTCCAGGTCAGTGAACCACTGATTGCCTTTCCAGGAGATTTGGCCACCTCTGTGTTTTAGCTGGCACCTCAGCATCGCGGCTCCACATGGCAAAAACGCTTGGAAGTCTGTGTGATCCCTCCCTGGTCTGGGCAGTGCTGTAACCCGGTGGGTGAAGGAGCGGTGTGAGACCGGAGATCTGCCGTGCTGAGACTCGGGATGAAGGACTTCCCCAGGGGCTGGAGGGGCAAGGCTAGGCAGGGAAGCATTGAAGTCACAAGAGAAGGGAATAAATGGAAAGGAGGAATAAATGAGCGCCCATTTCTGCAGAAATCAAGGTAGTAGCTCAGGAGAAGGTGGCTGATCCCACTGCTGGGGAGCTTGGTCCTGGGAATATGAAACCCGGAGGGCTTGCATCTCGTGCTTGAGCCGAACGTGAGCTCAGAAAAAGTCATGTGAGTGGCCTGGCATTCGTCGTATTGGTCAGAGTGCAGAATTTGGCTGTGGAGAAAAGCACAGTGCGATTGATCCAGCCACCGTCCCACTCAGCAGATGCAGGTTTTCAACTGCAGCGGTGGTCAGCCTGGGGAGTAACTTTGTGAGGGTCGCTTTGAATTCCTTCTCACCACGTTTTGTACAAGACAACTCGTTTTCTAAGAAAGAATATCCTCACTCCGTGACGATTATGTCCTGTGTTGGGTATGATATCAAACTTGATCATTTAATTGGTACTGATTTTAAAAATAACCATAGCGTTTCTGAATGGACTTTTTGTTTCTTAAAGTAGTTATGTCTTTCCCAGATTTGGTTGGGACCTTTGTTTCTTTTTATTGTCTAAATAATATTTCAAGAAAATGTATTTATTATGAGCACCCCAGAACTATTCACTCTTCAAAATTGTGGTTCCTCTTTTGATTGGATACTGGCATCCAAATCTAGTTTATATTCAGGTCATGTTTTTTAAGATGACAGAAAACCAAACTCAAGTAACATGACTGCACAAAGCAGACCGCTAGTGAATACAGCTTTTCCCTGGGAAGCAGAATGTGATTCATTCCCACAGATTATGACATCATGACACAGATTACTCAACAGTCATTTCAACCTGTTCTAAAAATGGAACACAGCACACAAATAATAATGAATATTTTTTAATACCTGAAGCAAAGGCAGTCTAAAAATTGTGCTTTGGCAGACAACTGTTCCGACCTTTATAGGTTTAGGTTTTTTTTTCCACCAAGTTGTATGCAAAAATCTGTGCATCTTTAAGTACATGTGGTTCAAAGAGTGTATTCTTGAGAAGCAAGTGAATGATGTTTCTGGTCTTGCATTTCCTCAAATAGCCAATTAATCTGGGGACTCAGTAAGACAGAGTAGGATACTGGTCTCCATCTGCACTGTCTGACCCAAATTAGATCAGAAATCAGTGGGCTGTCAAGAATGAATCACACTGAAGTACCTAATAATATAACTGAGTCCCTGACAAGAAGAGGTAAGAGGGGTGTTCATATTCAAGATGCTGAAAGGACACCAAAAATGAAGGAGAGTTTGTCACAGTAAGACAATTCCTGTGGCATTTTGGCTTAAATCAGCCTCATTACGAGACTAGAATTTCTGGCTAAGTAATTACCCAGATTCTAGATCTTGTTTGGCTGAAATGCTGCTTATTTTTGATTTGATTTGCATTTGTGTTCATCTTCTAACAAATGCTTTAAGGAAATGTTAGGAAGCATTTGTGTCTCCAGCTGAGCGCTCTCCGAGGGAGGGAAGGAGCGAAGGGCAGTGGTGGGACTGCGGGCAGCCATCCGGCTGGAGCACTGTGGACACGTCCCAGAGGAGAAGTGCACTGGCTCCTGCAAGCAGATGACAACCTTCGCTCCATCTCTGCGTGGACTTAGAGCAGTCCCCCTCCTTCTCTGCGTCTGCTCTGTCCCGCTGGCTGTCGGTGGCACTACACGCGCGAGATGACAGGGTGTTGAATTATGTTAGCCCACCTCTCTGAGGGCTTGGTTGGTTTGTTTAAATTTCCTCAGATGGGGTCATATTCATTAAATCGAGATGTTTACGCTATTCACAGTGCCTGGATCCCCTGCCATAGAAATCCAATAGGAACAGTCTCTTGTACAGCTACCAGGGAGGAATTTCAATTCAAGAGAAGCAAACGGGCTGTATTATTTCAGGCGGTTCTGTTGTCAATAGGTGGCAATAATATCCTTCACTGCAGCTACCTAATACGTGTTTACAGTTTTCCTCCGCCCCAGTTGGAAATTTTATAACATAGTCTCAAGTTATTTATATCTGCAAAGTTCTGCATTTCCACCATTATAATTTTTCATGTCAGTATAGGCCAGCTATGGGGGAGGTATAGCATGACATTACTTTATTAAAGCTGACACTTTGCCTTGGATTGAATGAGTTTTCATCTTCTGTATACGCAGCCAAAAATCATTAGCATTCCAGTTCTGTTTTGCTGTCAACTAATACGCTCCAAAATATTTGCATGAAATCAAATTTATAAATCGGTCAGATATGAACAAAAAAATTACCACGTAAAGACCCAGGTTGACGCTGCAGTTGTTTAGGTGTACAGGGAGTAGAGGAGTTACTGCTCAGCCTCATTACTGGGAACAGACAGGCGACGCTTTCTGTGAGAGCTGTCACTGTTCCTCTCTCTCATGCTGATTTATACAGTACGAATCCCAAACCTTTGGAAAACACGTGTTCTTTCGTGGCTTATCAGAAGGGGTGATGACATTAAGGCTTCTTGCAAATTTGTCATCTTTGAAGTTTATGGAGTGAAAACGCATCTTTTTGTTGGTGAACGTTTACTGAACCTATTAAAACACGCTCACCCAGAATGTGAGTGAGTCTGTAAAACATTCAGACAGATAGAAAAATCAGACAGGATGGACCATGTCAAGTGATTTTTACAGTGGCTAATCTGCTTTCCTTCAGTCTGTTTTGTTTTAATCTCTTAAAATATAAACCCACTATTTTCATAACAGTTTTGTCCTGCTTCAGCTTGACAGCTGTGGGTGTGCCGTGGTAGTGGTTACTCATGAAACACTTTCCCCATGCAGGATTATGAAGATTCTATTATAATAATTCTATTATTAGAGATTCTATTATTAAGGTTTCCTCCAGATCATAGTCCCAAAGTTCCAGATTGTAGGTTGATACACAACATTCATTAATATTCCTGAAATCCTCATGATAGGAGAAACCAGGATCTTGCTGACAGTGCATGTGTGTATGTATAAACATATAAAATTAAATTATGCTGAGATTTGGGAGGAGGGGACCGGGGTCAAGGCAATATTCGATGTGTACCACACTGTCTGTACTTCTTGGGCTGTTTACTTGATTTTGCTGTGAAATTTCCAGAAGAAGATTAAAAAAAAAAAAAGTTTCTGCCATAGTATTTTGACAGGGATTTCTTTCGTCACAAGGTGAAAGGATTTTTAATTAAAATGAACACAAAAAAATCACCTGGATAAATCATACCTCTTTCTAGAAATGAACAGCCATAAGCAGTTTGGACCCAACTTTTGCCTTGTAGAAAACAAAACTGATCCTGTTTCTGCAAACTGTAATTTGGACTGTTAACGTGGGCTCTTTGGAAGCACAGGGTGTAGACACAGGTTTGTGCCACAGGAGCAATTTCTTGGTGCTGTGAAGAAAAGGTACTGGTGATCGTTACCTTCCTTTATGTTACTTTATGCTCTCTTTTGTCATTGAAATATAAAATTACAAAACAAATACGGCCGTGGCTTGCTAATTTTGGTGGAAATCAATCAGAATTAGTATCTTGTGTTGACTAGTAAATGAGGAAAGACATATAATGAAGTTAGCTTCCTTGGGTGTTTCTCTTATTTTTTTGTTCATGGTGATTTAATTCTTGCATCACTGATGTGAACGCGGCAGGGCAACATGGTGCCTAGTCTTGAGTCTTTCCATATCACAAATTACTTCTTTTATAAAAAAAGTCCCTCAAATAAGATAAGATGTAAGGATGTAATAGAATTTCTTAAGACTTCTAGTGGTATCTGAGAAATTTTATTTCCCATATATCTATATATAAAAACCTGCCTGTTTTTACAATGTAGAATTCTCCATCTACATTTGCTACTAAACTCACAGCTTGTAAAGCAAATTAAAGTAATTCCAGGAGTTACTTAAATACTACACACTCATAAGCCATCTACAAACTGCCTCCTATTTCCCAGCAGAGCAGCAACACGATGTGGAAGGAGCCCAGGGCATCCCTCTGGGTCCTGACATCCCACAACCTCCTCCTCCCCCCTCCACCCGGCCTCTGCTGCCTTCCTGCCTCTGATCCTGAGGCCAAAAGCTGGAATTACTTTCAAAGAGCAGTATTTCTAAAGGTGCATTTATTTAGCAGAGCAGTGGCTACGCTAAAGCACAGTAGATATTCCATAATTTTTATAATTTATCCTTAAAATCGATAACTGTAGTACATTTTTATCCTTATTGTTATAATTTTTATTAGGGAAAATACAACAGATTCCCATACATTTTTTAAGTCCGCAGCTATAAAAGTTAAAGTACCACATTACTGCACACTCTTATTTTCATCCCGTTGTCATGTGCGATGGAGTTAGATCTTTATCTATCAATATTACCCATGCTAACCTTGCCAGATTGAGTTTGCAAAAAATTTTTGGTATTGATCTCTTCTGGTTTCATCACACCTTCTTGAGCAGATTGCTTTTGGGCTCGGCACCGAGGGAATGCTGATTAGGGAGGCCTGTTTATTGTAATACCGATGGAGAATGACAATGAAGCTCCTGTTAGCAATGTCCTGCCTGGAGAATTATGGTTACGAGGGAAGAGAAGGTTAAATGCAGATGACAATATTGGCAAGCTGGTGCAATAAATCTAATTGTACTGTGGGAATCTTAGACTTTGGTTTCTGATCACTGGTTTCCACAGGGGCAGGTCTAAGACTGGGTATTTAGGGCTGGATCCAAAGGAGGAGGTGACTCCACAAGGTGGGAGGCAGGGGTCTGGGCAGAGAAAAGAGTTGATGCTGCTGCCTGCCTACTCCTCTGGCACCTAACTCCCGTCCAAGAGGGGCAAATAGCCCCTTCCCTAAAAACTAAATGGGCTCCGGAATGATTTTCTTGTTTCCATGGTAATGCAGCTGAGCAGAGATTTTCAGGATTTGGCTTGTAGATTTAGGTGTGTTAATTCTGCCTAAATCCATTTCAGACTTCAGGGCTAAAAATAACATTTTTAAAAGCACTGATAGTCCTGGGAGCTAATCCCTTGTTTCCTTTTGCAGTTACCAGCACAAGCCGTGGCAGAGACTGTCCCTGTTCCGTGTTGCCTGTTCTCCTTTCCTCTTGAAGAAATGGTGTCTGGAAGATGTGGAGCATCCTTTCCCTGTGTAGAATGGGCAGAGTTTCTGGGCCAGGTTGCCCTCTCTGTCCCGTCAGGTTTATCAAGACCTGCTCTTGACCTACCTGGTCGGACCCAGTAACTCCTGCCTTGAGCAGGAGGATGAGCATAACAGGATGCAGGTGGCACTGTGCTGCTCTGATGGGCGAAGTATGGTGGTGGCTCTCTCCTCAGTTTTACCTTTTGGCTATGCAGAAGTATATCAAGCAGAGACCTGAGGAGCTTTGGCAGGTGGAAGGATGCCCAAAAGAGGAGGACAGCTTTCCTCGGACCCTGCCCTCCACCTCCCACTGCCTGGCACACACGGTGCTCCCGGCACACCCTGTCTCTGCAGGGTAGTATTGCTTTAACATCAGTGTGAAGAACGAGACTAAAACTTTCCTTGTTTTGAGTTGGAAAAGCCTCTCTGAAATAACCCTTTGGAAAATTTGCTGTTTGTCCACAACAACGGAGCAATGACAATTCAAAGCACATGCCTGAGATGTTTCCACATGGGCCCAAATCTCCCTGAAGGTGCCAGGTTAACACAGCTGTGGAAGAACTGTTCTGCTGTTCATGTGCTCATAATAAGTGATTAGAAGTGGAAGAGTTATGTACAAATGTGGAGGTAATTACATGGAAAATAGTGGCACAGGAAAAGCAGAATGACAAAGGCAGCAGCAATTAAGAATTGATGAGAGATGTAACACAGAGATGAGTGTATTAGTGCAATAGATTTTAAGTTTTAGGTAAACAGAGATGATATTTCAGGGAGAGTGTAGACAGCACCGTACAAAATGAGCATACAGTAGGAAAGGAAAAAACGCAGTGAATGAATGAATGTTAATTACTAATTGTAGAGCAGCAGCACATAAAATATGTACGGCTTGGTACATGGTTTAGCAAATATATAGCTTAGCTTTGCGCAGAGCTATTTCTATACCTGCTTTGCTCCCCAAATGAAACAGGAGCTGTTTGCCACACACTCACAGGTTCGGCTTTAAAGAAATGGTGCAACTTAGTGCAGAATGAGGGTCAATCACTGTTGCTGCTTTTTGAACCCAGCAAAAAAATGTCTTTGCACTTGCTACATCAAACGTTTTGTGGCTGAAGGAAATAGTGAAGTTGTGAAAGTACCATTTGATTTCTTAGAAGGACTGGGGTAAGAAGTGATGACAGGGGATGGAATAAAGGCAAAGGCGATACGACAAAATGTGAAATGCGATAGGGAATGCAAATGGTCAACTGCAAATCACAAACAGTCACAATTGTTTGGTTTGTCAGAGCTGTAAATCCTGCTGCTGCAGTCGACTCCTGGGAAGAAATTATAGGACATAGCATGTACCGGGCGGCTGGAGATGTCAAGGCGTCGCTCATCCAATTTGTCTGGCTTAACAAAACCTCAGCAGCTTCCAGCCTCTTGCTTTGCTGGAGCACTCTGATACCCATCCGCCTCTGCCCTGCACCTTGGGACTCCCCAGTCCCATCCCGGTGCAGGTGGCTGCAGCCCAGGCTCCTCCTGAACCCCTACCACCCTCTGCAACCTGCCCTGTGCTCGGACACCTCTTGCCTGCACCAAAACGCAGTATTCCCACAGGGTTTATATGCTGCAGCTGAAACAGTTTCTGGTGGATGAATTCAGGATATTGTTAAAGAACAATCCAGAGCACTCTGCATATAAAACGACTTGTTTCCAGCTTCCACACTACAGTTGAGATCCACTGCTGCTGCTGCTGTAAAATTAGATGAGTGTGCAAGATGTTCCTGTGCCACACAGAAACTGATTTCGTCACTTCGGTGCTCTGCAGTCCTTAGGAATCTGGTATTTATCTTAAATGCCTTCAGAGAGTGGTCATGGCACCTAGAATACATCTAAATCATGAAAAAAATGTTCCAGAGTAAATACAAACAGCCCCCAGCACATATCCATAAATGTGCCTGGTTTGGAGCTATGTGTTTTATTCCTGAGCTTAGCTCCTACGACTCTGCCCAGACTTCTCTCCAAGGCTGGGAATGGGGGGGGGAAGAAAATATTTAAAAGTCAGCAAAAGCAACTTACGCCGAAAACCTCATCCCTCTGTTTGCTAAAGGACCTGTTGAATTTGAATGGCTCCCTTTTCCGCATGTCCAGGTTGAAGCACCTCAAAGCAAACTGTTAAAAGCCTGCGTGCTCCGTATGGCCAGCTGAAGGGCTTGGCAAGGCGCTGAAAACAAAAGCACCAGCAAAGAGAAAATGCCAATCCATTTCATTTGAATGAAATCCATCCTGTCTGCCTTTGATACCAGCAGGTACTGAAAATCTTGCATGCTGCGTGACGTGCAGAGCTTGGAACACTGCTCATAAAACCCTGGAAACTGTGAAACTTGAATAAAACACAACAAATGAAACAAAACTGAAGTTCGTACTTATTGTCATTTATCTTGGAAGGAGCAGATCTGGCTCTGCCTGTGTTCTCCAGCCATCCCTCACTTCCACAAACCTTCACTGAACCTGCTGAAATAACACATTTGGAACAAAACGCTTCCCTTTATGTCCTCCCTTTTCTTAAACCATCATTTCTGCAGCTGAACGTGTGACCAGGGGACGTGGGAATCCTGGGGCCTGTTGCCAAGCTGGCGCTCAGCCCGCCGTGTGCTGTACCGTGAGGTGCCAGCCGATCCACTGGCTCCGCTTGCAAACATCACTTTTCAGATGTGAAACCAGGTCTGAGAACTTAATTAAGGGGGAAATAAGTTGTACTGGCTGTGGCAAAGAAAACAATTGACTTTTACAGTTTTGGGGCTGCAAATGTTAGATTTTTTTGCTTCCTATGTCAAAACCTGCACTAAAGGCAAATTTGTCTGTGGGTCACTGCTTTTCCTACCCCAAGAACACGATGGATGAAAAGGTGGGGTTACTGCCACAATGAAAGCGGCACTTTGCCAAGGGTGTCGGGCTCCAGGATGGTCACGTTCTGATGTTTTGGATACTTAGGAGCCTACCAGCCATCTGGCAGATCTGGTTTCACGGGTGTAGTTTGCTGTGTGTCCTGTGTTATCCCAGAGCCCGCAGAGCAGCGGGTGACCTGCACCACCCAGGCGGCAGAGCCATCCCTGGTCCTGGGGGTAACCCAGAGCCAGTGCACGCGATCCACCCAGGGGTTCCTAGTTAGTCCTAACGAAGCAAATGCAAGGACACGGTCCCTGGGCAGCTGAAAATGGTTAGAGGTGGGAAAACACTCAAGTGGAAGCAGCTGCTGGGATTTATAAAAGCATAAGGAGAAGAGCATTTGGCTTTTCCTGCTGTTGGTAACAGCACAGTGTTGGGGGGTGTGTTGGTTTGGAGCCTTTCCTTTCCTCTGTGTCTACCTCAGAGAAGAGAGTGCTGCCTTTGATCAGTGAGGAACTAAAACATTTGTGGGGTTGGGTCTGTTCCCCTTCTTCCCCATTCAGCTGCTGAAACCAGAAGAAATCTTCTTACAGTTCTGCTTAGGACAGGTGAGTTCTGCTGCAGGGACAGTGCTTGGCTCTGTATAGCTTGTGGAATCTGAAAGAAAACTTAAGGTCTGTAATGTAATCCCTTTTGTTTCTGCTAAAGGGGTTGTAAATATGTAATGCAGCTCATTTTAAGGACTAAAGCTTTTGTTTGTTTTACTTGGTTTTGCAGCTATTGCAAAGCTTTGAATTTTAAGCTATTGTGTTTATAATGTATGTGCCTTCAAGTGCTGAGGTTCAAAATCTGTTTTCACACAGAAATTTCTTCCGGGTGTGTTTTTTAATTTCAAAGTAGCCTTTGAAAAATCCAGTTCTTCCACTCCCTGCCTTTTTTTTTGGTATTTAATTTGCCCTCTTTCCTTGTCAGACCCACCAATACTTAATTCTTATAAAGGGACTTAAATGATTTCATGGTGCGACTTTTGCCCCGAAGTAGCCCAAAGCACACCAGCAGCATTGAATGAGGCAGGCACTGGTGGTGAGTTATTACACAAGGCAGATGTGCTTGATACCTGAAGAAATTTCTTCATTGATAAAATGTATATTTCTCCCTTGTCAAGGCGTAAGAACCCAAAACTCAGCTGCTTTGGGGTTGCGTAGCTAGAAGGGAAGCACAGTCATCCTTTTCTTTCTCTGGGTCGCAGGAGCAGCATGAAGATATTTGAATTATCTCATTCCAACCCCACATCCTTAGGAAAGGACAAAGAAATGAGGGACAAGGGAAAGTGTGTGGTAGACATGGCTTTTGTGCCTAATCTGCAAAGAGGAGGGGGAGAACTGTGGAGAGGAAATACCCTTACAGCAGTGAGCGTGCATGGTCCGACAGCCAGTCGGCAGGACCCGCTGCAGCCGGGGAGCCGGTGTTTATCATGGGCAGTGCTTGTTTGGAAGGCACCTCATTCTGAAGATAAACTTGCATTTATAATTTTGGGTCTTTTGTGTTAACATCCAGGCTACCAGATGTTTTCTGAATCAGCCTGTGCCAGGCCTGTTTATGCGGGCTGAGGGCCAGGTGTGCTCTATAGGATGGGGTAGCTGAGCAAGCACGTGTAAGGGCTAAGCATCATTTTGTAACAATGCCTAAGCCAACTGAAAGCTCCGTATGGCTTTTGTTTGTTTGTTTGTTTTTCTTCAGGAGGAATTAATGTAGCTTTCTTTATACTTCTGTGCTCAGGGATGGAGGATTTAGTTTTTTAAAAAAATCACAACCCTACCTACTAATCAACAGTGTGTTTCCTGTCTTGATCTGTTAAAAGAAAAATATTGGCAAAACAGAATTCTGTCTCTTTTACCATAGTGTTGACAAGGAATATATAGGCTTCAGTAGAACACTATTATATTAAATTAATACTTCTCAAAACTTTGAGCTGCCACGTGTGAAGGGGTAATTACCAGCTCTGGTACAATCCACTCTGTGCAATATATGGGCTATTCTCTAAGATTTACTGTGAGTGCAGTGAATGAGCAATGAAAGCTGCCTGAGCTATAATCTTAACAAGAAGTGGAAATACAGTGCTGCTCAATTCTGAGTTTGTTAGGTGCTGCCTTTTCCAAGACATCACTAATCTTAACTCTGAAGTGGCTAGAGATCACAGCTTTAAAAAGCTACCCTGAAAGCACTGAAGATTTAACTATTTAAATGCTCAATTCAGATACCTTTTGCGTTTTCTTTACCTGCTCACCAAATATTAACTGGGGTTCAAAGAGAATATGTAACCTGATCAAATTCAAGGTGGGACTAGGCACTCTAGTGATGTCACCTGTGGGTGATGTGGTCTTACCCAACAAATCATGGGCAGTAAAGGACTTTGTTATTGGCTCCTATTCTACCACTTAATTGCTGTAGCGACCACCATTTAGATTATTTAAAATATATGTTGAGTTGTAAAGTGTCTGTTTTTACACATGGCAAAGTAGACTCTGTTGTCAAATATTTGCATTGTAATCATGGTATGGAAACTTAGTTAAAAACAAACACAACCCACCTACCACTAGCAAAATCCCTTTTCAGTTACATTTGTCTTGGAAGAATTGAGGTGATTACCAAAAGCTACCGATTCAGCAGCACTGACATGCTGTGGTTCATTGCCTGTGTGCCTTCCCTGTGGAGGTTCATGCACCTGGCTCCACGTTGCGGTGCCCTGCGGGTGTCCCTGGGCAGCAGATGCTGTGCAAGATCCGCTTTGCAGCAAATATGCACAACAGAAATGCGGAAAGACTGGTTAGAGATGATAAATTCTTCTTGTTCAGCATTGGAAAGCGCATGGACTCGTTGTGTATTAGCTGCTATAAATTTTGACTCGGGTGGTTTTGGGGTTCTTTTCCTTACTTAATACTGTAGCAACTTATGTTCTCAATTCCTCAGGCTCTAAATTTCTATTATTTTTCCTTCAAACTCGGGAAAAGGAAAGGCAAATAATTTTATGTTCCCCTTCCCTGTTGCGTTTTGGATGTATCATCCAATGAAGCTGAATGGGTGAACTAAATAATTGAAATATAAGTTACTCTTGTCCCATGTGACCACCTTCAGGACATAAAAGTGGTTGTGACCTCTGGAAGAGTGAATGAATGAATGCATCTTTCTCTGAGCAGATGGAAATAGTGCAGGAAGCCTTTCAAGTGTGTTTCCCAGGAGAAAAACTATTTAGTGTATGTTTTAAGGTGATTTAGAAGAGTAATAGATGAATATGGGAAAACCTAGGGGTTTAATACCTGCACATCCCTCCAAAAAGAGAAGTTTTGGATACTCTGTATAATAATGTCTTCCAGCGGGCACTTGGGAAAAAGCCCATTTAGACTTAATTTAACTCATGTGAATGAAAGCACAAGGGAAATAAAATCTACAGTAGTTTTTCTTTTCTGCTAGGCCCATTTTTTTTAATGTTTGAGAAGCATACTTATTCTTTACAGAACTACTAGATAATACTTCTGGTCCGTTAGTGACATTCAGATAATGTTTGTTCTCCTGGTTTGCTGTAGCATGGGAACTGTGCACATGCCACATACGCTGAAAAGGTAAATGGGAAGAGATAAGCACATTTTTCCAGATCGTTGGGAGTAATACATTCTTTTCATATTCAGGAAAGTTATAAGCTGGAGAAGTTAGGATATTCTCTCTTTAACTTTTTTAATGTACCGGTTTCTACTAACATATAAAATGTATTAGTTTCTTGAGCATTAGCAGGATGTTTCTGCATTTCCCTTAAGTATAAATATTGATTATGTAGCTATTAGAATACTAAATGGTCAAAAAGCAGCAAAACTGGATACCAGCTGAAGGTATCTAACGCCTTGAGAGTAAGAATAATGTGGGACAGGTAATTACTGAAAAATCAGAACATTTAAAAACCTGTAAGGATTATATGAATTAGCACACTAAATAATCCTTATATTTGGTGAAAGAGACTGCACCAGTGAGTCCAAGATCTCTGCTGAAGTTACCTGATGGGTAACTGCATGATGTAACTGACTGCAGCATCAGAAGCTGAGGATGCTCTTGGCATGTAATAGACTTCCTTATTTCATATTTTAAAACTGTCTTTCACAGGGAGTAATATGTGCTGTAGGACTTGGGGTCAGTGGAGCTGAAATGATACACAACGCGAGTAGCTGCAGTGAAAGAACTGGAGGGGGAAAAACATAGCACCTTCCCTGGGGCTTTGAATGTAGTTTCTGACTCTTCTGCCTTGGAAAGAAAATACTGTTGTGTGAAATTGGGAGGTGTAGTCTTTTCTTTCAGGCCACCAATTACTAATGCCTAAGTAATCTCTTAGGCAGTACAAAATCCCTTGTACTGCTGTTTATCCCTTTGGGTTTATACCTTCTAGACACTGAAGCATGGTGTAACTTTGATAATTTTTCTTTAATTAGCTAGTTAAATCAAGAACGGTCTCCTGATCTGAGAAGTTAAGTTAGCGCAGGTAAGTCTTGGGTATTTTCATCCTTTAGTTACACCTGCTTACCCAGGATGAATCCAAAAAGGAGATGATCCCAATTTCCTCAGAATTCTAGATTTTTTTTGTGTCTGCCAGCTGCAGTCTTTAGGCCTTTGTTATTCCACAAACACACCTTGGTGGACTGAACAGACTATCTGTATGTGTGTTGCTGCCTGGTTTACAAAACGCATCCAGTCCTTCACTGCAGGAACCATTAGGACTTACCCTAGAAGTAAAATAAAATGAGCTGATGAATCTGGTTTCCAGATTAATTACTTTCCTATTAGTAAAAAAAAAAATAACTGAGAATATCAGCTGGAGAACCATAAACTAGGCCATAAAAGAAACCTGGGTAAAACCAGTTTTCTTTGTCTGATTTTTACCTTGACAGGTTTCTGTGACTCTGGGCCAGGTAGATATTGGCTGTTAAATCCTGCAATATAAGTTGTTCCTTTGCTCTGAAATGCTCTAGGTTCATTCTGTGTCAAATGTTTTTTGGGGGTTTTGTTTGTTTGGGTTTTTTCTTCTTTTTTTTTTTTCTTTCAAACAGCTAGTCTGTGAAGTACAGAAAGTAAGGGTTTATAGTGGTCCATGGTCCCCTCGATGTGGTGCCCGGTATGCTCGTTTTGCTCCAATGTGCTGCTGGACGCACTCTGTAATGCACTCTTGGACACATCCTTTTAGGCTGTTCCTTTTGCTCTTAGTGCAGTATTAGAACAGCAACAGCAAAGGATTTATCACCACAAGAATGCTATTCCTCAGAAGTAGACTAGGAATGGAAGGATCAAGGCTTTCAGCCCATTTATGAATAAACATAGAATCACAGAATGGTTTGAGTTGGAAGGGACCTTAAGGATCATCTAGTTCCAACCCCCCTGCCATGGGCAGGGACCCCATATATAATACAGAATTATTTTCTTTAACATTATAACAGAACATGGTAAAATCACCTCGCTAATGCTATTACTAGAAAGGAAAAACTGATATAATTTATTTTATTGAACAGTTATGCCATGTTATAAATTTCATACCGTATTATTTGCAGCAGTTGGCCACTTTGCATTTTGATTATACAAAATGCAATAAAACTGTATAAATTACCAAGCTTTTCTTCCACTGTGGTAAATTAATGGAGTGTTTGCCTCTTCTACTGCTCAATTGCTTTATGCTGCTTGAGGATGGGTCATTTTAAGCATTATAATGTTTTTAGTATTTAACCCCAGTGTGCCCACAACCACTCATTTGAGCATCCCCCCCGTAGGATGGTCTGGACAGGTACCAAACTCCACGTGTAATGTGTTAGAAGAGGAACAAGGAGGATAGTGGCTCTGGGGTTTGGAGTAAGATCATGGCTTGGTGAGCAGGTTTGCTTTGCTTCTGACTGCCTTCCAAAATATGACACCGCCTTCATAGAAGTCGTTGGCAATGCTGGAGAAGTTATTGCCTGCTACATTGTTCAGGCACAATGCCTTGATTTACTTAGCTCTTGGCACTCTGCTACGGGAAGGTCTTGTGCCAAAACTGGCATTTAAAGAACACTGATATAGGAAACGTCTGAGAAGAAAGTGGGGAACAGTATGGTTTAGATAATAATGTAAAAAACCAAAACCATAAGAGGATTTGGAGTCCTACAGAAAATTAAGTGTGAGGGAGGTTCGGCAGATGCTTTCTCTCTCAGGAAGATGTAGTTAATGGAAAGGTAACACACTTGTGCGGTAACTGTTTCAGTCCATACACAATGTGCAATTAACATTAACCTTTGGAGCTTTTTATCACTAGGTAACTTTAAGTCCAAGAGCTTAGAAAGATAAACAAGGGATTGTATGATATTCATGTGTATAATGAGAAGATCAAGATTTATTACAGAAAATCAGAATGTGTACAAGAACTGCTCAGGTGTTTAGGATCTAAACAGACAGGATCACTGAAAATTCTGACAGGATCAGGTAAGGAATCTCCCTGCAGGCAGGTGTTTCACCCTTAGGTTTTTTGCACCCTTTTAAAAATTATTATTATTACGCTTGCTATTACTAGCCCAGATAGGATTTAAGTAGTCTGTGAGACTAAGATATACACCAGAACTTTCAAATACCTAGTAGATTTTAAGAGCACAGAGTTGTCTGGGGCATAGACTTGGAAGTGTTTACAGTACTGTGAAGGTTTCTTTGAAGTACTTTCAACATGCAGTAAAATTGAGGTTCAATCTTCTCA
The DNA here is from genome assembly GCF_000690775.1 of Eurypyga helias. Classification (NCBI taxonomy): domain Eukaryota; kingdom Metazoa; phylum Chordata; class Aves; order Eurypygiformes; family Eurypygidae; genus Eurypyga; species Eurypyga helias. The sequence goes on along the minus strand of NW_010240421.1, from coordinate 50,332 downwards.
AGATGGAAAGTGCACACTTTGGGAGTAGAGGAGGATTCTTCTACAAAACTTACTGCCCTCGCTCTCAGCACAGAGACGTGGGCATGTACCTGAGGAGTTTGGCTCCTAAACAGTAACTGCCATGTCTTCTCCAGGGTGCTGGTTTTCACCTGAGGCTGCAGCAATGTCAGAAGTGCCTGCAGCTCAGAAATGCTTCAAGTCTCGTCTCTAAAGCTTCCTCCAGACATTTCTTCACTTATTCTTTCCGTGTGCTTACCTCTGCTCTAGTCCTGACAGAGTTTGGGGGTTCAGCAAATCTCTCTCAACCCCAGGAGCTCAGTTAACCAGCAGGTAGTGGCCAAGCAGGTGAAGCACCAAAAGGGTGTTTGGCCAGAATAGTGCTGGGATCCAGGCTGACACTGTCTCTGATGGAGCCCTGAATGCCCAAGGTCTTCTCCTATACAGTCTCCACGAAGGATAACCCTTCCTTCAGCATTTTGCTGAATGAGCTGTGCAGGACTGCACTTGCAACCTGCAGAAGATTTAAGATAGAAGCCACGAGTTCCTGATTGCTTGTGAAAATCAGATTATCTCGGAGCTTTTAGGTCAGTATGGTTAGAAAATATTTCATACTGTCTTTAGTTTGAGCTGCTTCATCATGGGTCATGATTATTCATCATCATGAGTGATTTTGGTTTTTAATCAGGAATAAGTGAAATCAGACTGTAATTTAAAAACTAAAAAAGGACTCTATCTTGTGGGTTACTGTGATCTAGACCAGAAAAAGGGGAAGAATATCCCTGCAACCAAGGATTTTACAGGCATGGACTTCTCTGCCCAGTTACTCTTTTACAATTCTGATTCCAGGATTTTGAGATAAAGTAGGAATAATATACCAAAACCCATGCAGAATTAATCAGTAAGACAAAGCAGGGAATATTTGCTTTTCGTCAAATTCTTTGCCAATCAACATGCACATTCTTAAGTAATGAATAATTAATCTATTAAATGATTTAGCTCTGTTTATTGTCTTATGAGGCAGTTTACAAACTTGGTGAGAAACTGTGCAACATAGTGTGAAATGATACTAGTAACTGTGCCTTGGACCCGATAGAAATTGATAGATTTCTCCTGGGTAGATCATAAATTCAGTGCTCCCTTTAACACAGTCCTTTTATTAGTACTTGCATATCAGTTGTTGCTATGCCACTGACAACTAATTTAAGAGTATACAAGGAATTTTGCAGCTAGTATGGGGAGATCAACATCTGAAGCAGTGAACACTGAATTACGATTATCATTCACTTTTGAGCTTTTCAGGTCTGATTTAGTTTGCAGTAGATACCAACAGCATTAAGGAGGACAATCCTGGAAGTAATTTGGAAAGGTTAAAGAGTGAACAGCAGTTCAGTTCAATAAAACTCTTTATGTATAAATAACAGCAAAGAGCCACTGGTTCTTGCTAAGGGCTGTTATTGACCTGAAGAAAAATCTCACCTATATCAATCAATAGGTAGATTTGGCTGTGGGATTTTTTTACTAAGTGAAAGGAACTGAAAAAAATGAGCCCAAGTTAACTCTCTTAGCTTTGTGAAACATAATGCTTTGTGTCTCAGGGAGGAAATTGGAGTTGCAATAAAAATGAAGGTTTCCTTGAAAGGCCAAACACTTAAAAATGTGAACAATTAGAATATCTTTGTATATTGGGTAATGCAACTAAGCCATGCAGGCTGTGTTGCTGCTGCTCCTGGCCTGTGTAGACCACATTAGAGTTCTCCTATATCCCGAGAGATAAGAAAGACTGGATCAGAACAAACTGGCTTGGACTTCAGGTAGAGTACAGGGTAATGCTGATATAAGGCTGTTAGGAGCGGGAAGCAAAAGAAATGCTGGATGATATAATATCCCTGACTGAGGACTTATTCCGTACTTGCATCCCTTTAGGGTATAAACATGGTCATATTTTAGACCAGAATTTTGGCCTTGCTGGAGGTGCTGATAACACCTGAATGCCCACATAATACTTCTCACACCTTCCTTTTCTCTGTAACTTCTGGCACGGTTGGTATGCTGGTTATGGGAGGAGTCACTGAAGTGAAATGGGCTGCATCTTGTTGGGGACTGGTTTTATGCCTCTGATTATGGGAGGTGGGCTCATGGCTCTGCCAAGGTTGACTTTGTGCTCCTTTGGGGGAGGAGTGATGTTTCTTTCAATAAAGAACAAATGTCCTTTTTCCCTTTTATTAGCAAGAAGCTGGCTGCAATCTACTCATTTTGATGACCTTTTTCTTCTAGAACAAAAGGTTAATTCTGAACACTTAGGTTTCTAAGGGAAATTCCACCTGTTTATTTTTACTTTAGGAGAGCAAATTCTCATGTGTAAGAGCTCTAAAGGACCTGTTCAGAAAATACTCTTGATGTAAGCACCTTTAAATAAACAGAGCTAAAACAATTAGAAATGTCAGCTTTAAAATATTTGCACTTAATAGCACGTGCAGTAAGTTAACAAATGAGATCCTGTTCCAGAAGAATAGCAAAATGCAACTGCCGCTAGAGGGGCAGGGCAGCTACTACCTTTTATATTAAAAAAAAAAGTATTAGAAACTGCTTTTTGGTGGTTTTGATATTTCCCATGATTCATGGCAACTACAGGTCCTTCCAAAATGTTAAGGATTTTTAGTGCCAAGACTGTCTGCATGTAACTGTACAAAAATGTGCCTTTTATGTGTTATTTCAAAAGACTGAAGGGTAATAGCAAAATGGTCTTATACAAGAGGGTGTTAAATTCTCTTTGCTGTTGTATCACAAGACCTCATATACCTTAAGGTGATTCAGTAGTTCAATCAACATATCAAAATATGGGGTGTTTTATTCATCATATTCAGTAAAAAGTTTCTGACTACTTCTTTCCAAGTGGCCCTTCTACAAGGGCAGAACAGAATAAACATCCAAAATGGATTATCCTATTGACTCATGGGTTTTTTTCCTTTGATTCCTTCATATTACTGAGGTGTATAGATCCATTTCTGTGCCAGATTAATTTCATATCAATTTTATCAGGTTGATCAGTCCCAAACCTTCCCCTAAGCACTATTAGTTCAGACACAAATGTCTTCTGTAACATAATATAATCATACCTTTAGTTCTACAAGAAAGATATTTCTACAGAAAGTAGAAAGTAAACGTATTTCGGGATCAAAACACAATGAACCAATCTGTTAGTAGCCTCATACCAGGCAACAATATTTTCTTCTTGGGGATTTTTTGTTAGGGATTTTTTTTTCCCTTAATATGTAGTTCTGTGTAAAAGTAAAGATACTCAGTTTTAACCCATAGAGTTAATTTATACTTACCCGATGCCTGTTGTGAAGAGGCAGACTCTGTTTGCAGATGGAGCCTTCATTTGCATTCCTTGACTGTGCTCCACAGTATTTGCATATTTCTAAACCCCTGTTAAATAAACAATCATCACAGTGACCTCTCATCACAGTAATTGCCACTTGCAGTGTCAGCTGCAATGACCTGCTGCGGCTGTGTCTGCAAACCTGGAACAGGGTCCTGAGGAAGGCAGCCCTGAGCCCCAGAGGAGGAGGTGCAGGACAAGCCCCCTTCCCGTTGATCATGCTGGGTAGTGTTTGGCCCTGGCCTATCTTGGCCCCCAGGCTGTGTTTGGTGTGCTGCTCGTGATGATTGTGTGCCTTTTCACTTCAGAATGCCTGCAAAAATCATAGAATGGTTTGGGTTGGTTCACCTTAAAGCCCATCTAATTCCTACCCCCCTGCCATGGGCAAGGACACCCTCCAATAAGACCAGGTTACTCCAAGCCTTGTCCAGGCTGGTCTTGGATCCTTCCAGGGATGGGGCACCCACAGCTTCTCTGGGAACCTGTTCCGGTGCCTCTCCACCCTCTGCGGGAAGAATTTCTCCCTGATGTCCAATGTCAATCTCCTCCTTTCCATTTAAACCTGTTAGCCCTTCTTCTGTCACTCCCTGCCCTTGGGAAAAGTCCCCCAAAAACAATGCTGGCACAGGCTGCTGAGGTGTTTTTTGCAGTGTGACAGTGAGGTTGTAGGAACATTTGGAGGCACAGGGCTTGCTGGAGGGTTTTGGTCAGGAAATGCCACCTTCTCAGCTTGCTCCGAAAGCACTTTAGTTGATGTATGTTGTGGATGTTCAGGAACCAGACTGGAATGTTTTACAGGGTTAGTATAATATCTTCTACAAGATAACTGTGTTTAAGCTATTAAGTTGCTGCCTACAGCACCATGACTATGCCGAACAGCAAAAATAACAGTAATATTGATCAGATGGCTGGGTAGCAATTTCGGATTCAGGTTGTCAAACTCTCAGCCTGTCCCAAGGTCTAGCAGTAAAGACTACATGGACCTAATTAGGTACCCATCTTTAATTGCAGGGGTAGTTTAAATACTCAGTGTTACTTTAAGTTTTTCAGTTTTAATTGAGATGGGTTGATACCGCCCTGTCTGTAATGAGAGTGAACTGCGGTGGTATTTCACGCAGCGCAACTTAGTCGTGGTGACCTATCCACTGAGTATAAAAAGGCACGGAGCAAGTAAGCTCATGTTTCATAGCTCCTTAGTTTTATCGTGCTGTGATTCACAGGTGTAACGACGTAAAAGGAAAATATCACTGCAAACATGGCTAGCGTGTACACAGTCTAAATAATACATCAGATTTACCTGAAAACAGATACTGCGGTATAGAAATATCATTCTAATTGAGTCTTCATAGGTTACATGAGATTGTAGCACAAACAAACTCCCAGACGCTTCCCAGGAAGAACATCTTGGAGAAGATGAGCCCACCGTGTACTGCGGCTCATTGGAAAGTCTGTTGCGGGCTGGTTGGCTGCATACGGAGAAGAGGAGCTCTCCTGAGGGATAGCTCGCTCCCTTCAGCTTGATTTGGCCAGAGTTGTACCGCATCGATCTCGTTTGCTGCAGCAGTTTGGCTTTGCAGATAGCGCAGCGGCTTCATTGCTTCTGGTTTTCCCTTGTTTTACCGTTCTAAGCTATGATAAATAATTAAAGATTGAGGGGAAGCTAAACTTCAGGAAATAGAGAAGAGACTAAAATTGCTGGCAGTTTCAGTCCCTAATGGCATCTCAGTCAGATGGTGGCTGCTGTGTCTCTGCCTGTCTCCTCTGCTGTCACAGTGGGGATCTCTGCTGGCTTTGGGACCCAACTCAGGAGAAGAGGGCTCAGCTTGACCCATGAGTTTGTGCAAATCGAATACCTCATTGCATTGCCTAAAGAACAGACCAGGAGGAAAAAAATTATGGTTGTGGATTGATGTTTGACCTCTCTGAGGGTGCCAATAGACATGGAAATACAAGCAAAAGCCCACTCCTGTCTGTGCATGAAGAAGAGCCTGCGCCAAACGGGGAGACTCGTTGCAATTGATCCCACTGCTGGTAGTCCGCAGGAAGAAATAAGAAACGTCTCATCTCTCACTCTCTCCTCTGCCCTGGTAGAGAGCAAGCCATGCTCCAGTCAAAAATACATAGCCAGAATAATAATGGACACTCACAGAAAGAATGGATAATTATTTCTTGGGTATATGGCAGTATTTGTAACACCTTCTCCAGGAAATGTAGAAAAATGTTTAAAAGCAACTGCGAAATCCCATTTTTAGCTGTACCTGTTCTGAATTTTTCCTTGATGATTCTGTTTTAAGAGTAGCCTTTTCTGTACAGTGAAGCATGACCTTTCTCTTCAACATGAACTTTACAGTGTGCTTGTTTTCCTGGTAAGCTGATAAGGAAATAGATAGATATAAAAAGCCCCCATGAGCCTCACTTGTAAATCCCTGGCATGTTCCCATTTTATCCCCTGTCCTCAAAAATGACCTTTCCTCATCCATGTTAGGGAAAATCTCTTAATGTTGTAACACGTTTGTGGATGAAACTATGGTTTTGGCTAGACATCTTTTACAGATGTGCTTAAGGCTGGCCAAACCAGAAAGTGCTGATTTTAGTTTGCTGCCTGTGCACCAAGTAGGGTTTTTCCATCACTGAATCATGTTGTCTGACTGCTGCCAAGTCACTGAAGTCGTAATGAGCCATCTACGAGGGGTGACAGTTTCCCACCTGGGTTTTGCATGTCTTAAGCATGTTGTAACTTTTGGGGAGTCATTTTTGAGTGTGTCCCAACTTACGTACAGAACTAGAAGTTTGAATGTAGCTTTTATTTCCTTCAGCCTCTAGACTCCCCTGGAGTACCAGACTCTTGGAAATCCTCTCAAAACAATTTCATCGTTATTACTGTGATCACTGCCCGAGTGGGAAATCCTGCGCAGGATGCCTCTTGTTGCTATGGCATGTTGTGTTGGCAGTGCTGCTCACCAATTGATAGTATCAATCACAATTTAGTCATTACGGGTTTGCAGTAAGATTGCTGGCCTGCAAATTTTTGGGGCTTTTGCTATGAAAGACTGAAGATCTACAGCACTGCAGGGTTGTAAAACCCTGAGTCTTTTCTTAGGAGTTGCAGGAATGTTTGGATTATTTGACTCTACAGGGATTTTTTTTTTTTGTTTGTTTAATAGAAGTGTTTCCTTGCTGTTTCTGTATAAGGACGCATCAAAATGGCCTTTATAGAGACTTTTTGAATTAGAAGACTCTGCAACTGAGACAAATTGGATTTCAAGGGAAACCTGAAATGTTTTAGTAAACTGAGCTCCATTTTCATTGCAAATTACTAGTTGCTCCCACTGAAAACAGGGGTGTAGTCCGTTCACATATTATCAGAGCTGTGCTGATACAGTTCAACAAGAGATGGATGGTGACTGCTCCATGCAGAAGTTGTGCAATTCCTGCTTTATTTCTGAGTTGGGAATTGCATCCTGGTGCATTCAGACAGACAAGAAAATCTTAATCCAGCTCAGACAAATCTCCAGTGCCAAATCCTTTTTCATCCTCTGTCTTTACCCCGGCGCAAGTGTTGTGCAGGCAGTAGAACAGGAGGTGGAAGAAAGCACAGAAAGTCTCTCTTTAAAAGCCTGGGTGTTAAGGGATCTCATGGGACCCAGGAGCACTGATCTACATTAGGTGAATTTTAGAATATTGTCTTCATATCTAGCCTTCCTGAGCCTTCTGGTGATTCCACGTTTGTTTGTATGCATGTGACTAATAGCAGAGCTACAGAGCAAAACTTCCCTGCTATGCAAATCCCACCTTTCAGCATGAATTTCCAATTATAAATCACAGGGGGCACAGGATCATTACAGTAGAGACTTTAATAATGGGTAATTAATTGTATAAACAGTTTAGCTTTTAGGGACAGCAAAAGACTGGCTTGCCTGAGTAACAATTAAATGGGAATTATCAGCCATGGCTCTGTAAGCATACCCAAGTGAAGAAATACTGATGTCATCTAGTGAAACACCTCTGCTGAGAGGTACCCGTACACCCTGTCACAGCCCGCCTTGCAGAAGTTTCCCCACCAGTTTTGCACAACTGAGTGCAGAAACAGTTCTAATGTGATTTTCCTATCACTGATGGCTCTAATTCTGGTTTTAAAACTAGAACAAAACCCCCACCATCACCAGTTATGTAGAAAAGCGCTCCTCTTACCACCAAGATGCTTTGTGATTATGTATTGCATATCTCTTACTTTTATTTAGCTCAGTAAACAATACAAAGAGAACTTGTAGGAAATGAATCCTCTGCATTATCTGATTATCTGAAGCTGTGTGCATTTCTGCTGGAAGAGAGAGTGCTGGAATTACTATGTTTGTACTTTGAATTGTAATATAAATCAACTCTCAAAAGGAAAATAATTGGCTTCCCCACACCAAAATCCCACGTTTCCAGGTCCTGTATTTATATTTCAGTATTTGGTACAACTATTGAATTTTCTTATCCATGGTACTAAATGCTGATGTTATGGCCAGACATGATGAGAGTCTCTCTCCTAGTTTATCAGCTCTTTCACTTAAAAAATCAGACTGTGAAGGACAGAGTAGTAAAAGCATGCATGTGATGTTTCCCAGGCCAAAGCAAGGCACTACCTTTAATTCTTTTCAGATGGTCATTCCTGTGCGTGACAGCAGAGCCTTCTCCGTGTGAAAGTACGTGTGGGCTATCGCAATGGGGAGGATCGGTGTACAGAAGCTTCACATTTCAGCAGAATGGACACTTTTTCCTCTTAGCAGTGTCTCAGTTTCCTCAACCTTGAAATTCTTTGGAGGAGAGAGTGGGGGAAATGTTAAAATTTTCCCATCTGTGGCTTGTCAAGAGGGTAAAGAAACACAAACTGATACCTGGAGGTTTGGACTTACTTAGTGGTAGGAGATGTGCGTACATGGGTGGCTGCTTTGGCTTTTCAGGGAGGTGGGGTGAGATAAACAGGGTATGAAATATTTTTCTTCAGGAAAATGCTCCGGGAAGTAATTTAAGGTTTTATTTTAAAACCAGAAGCCCTTTTTTTGGGAAATTACTGAACGCCCCACTGTAATGACAACTCTGTACTCTTTATTTTTGAACCTGAGGGCATGAAGGATTTTGGGATCCATTCCCTTAAGCCTTCACCTTGCTGGGGAAGCGGAAAGCACCTCATACTTTTCCAGCTCACTGCGCACTCTGGAGGCAGGCAGAAGTTGGCGAAGAGGGGCTATCTGCACCTAGTCGCTGCTGCCCAAACCACCCCTCTGCAAAATCAGCTCCTTACATTGCACAGGAACATCTGCTGCTGATGTCTGCACAGGCTCTGTCACCTTTGGTCTAAGGTGACGTGTAACTGCAGAGGAGTTGGGTTAAAACTGCCCCAAGTTACCCTCGGTGAAAGGGCGGTGGGTGTCACGCCGGGCTTTTAATGTAACCGCGGTTTGGTTTGGAGGGTTTTTCAGTTGAAGTGCTAACCTGTGCTCTTTCTGATAAGAAAAATCAGAAAAGCATGTACTTCCAAAGAAACTCTTGCCTGGCTGAGAAACAAAAAATAGGCTGGGTAAAAATTGAGGCAGTTTCTCAAGACTTGGCACTTATTAATTAGAAGATGGAGCAAACAATTACTACACCGTGAAGGCTTGTGTGCAGATAAACATATGAAGGTGACAAGAATAAACTCATTGAAAGAAAATTAAATGAGACATTTGCGTCCTATCAGATGGGCTCAATGTTTGCTTTACGTACCCTGGCAGAGGGAGCGTTTAATATCTGAGCAACCGCTTATAGGGAAACAGTGGGACTAATAAAGAGTCTAATCCTCAAAGTGCCTTAGCACTTCTAAATGTCATTAAAAGTCACTCCACAAGATAAGAGCTAAATATATATTCTAGTTATCACACCCAGATTGCTGTGGGATGTGTCTGAAACTGTGCATATGTAATGTCCTACACCTAACGTTGGAGGGTGGGTTACGTTTATCACTAGAGGATGCCTCTGCAGATGTGTGGTTATATAATTTCCAATTCTTATGGAAACGTGTTTCTTTTTACTGTTTTTACATGCCATCCCCAGCTGTTTTCATCTGAAAATGCTGAGAGGTGTTCTTGCTCTGCCGTGCCTCAGCACAACCTGCACAACCACTGCAAAATACATCCGTTTGCATAACCTGGGAGCACTGTAGGATTTGTCTTTCCTGGTAGGGTTTGGCTGGGAAAATTAGTGCTGGGTTAATCACAAAAGTTAAAATTTGACGCTTACCTGGAAATAGTGTATAGCTGAAAATAGAGAGGTGTAGTTGATGGGTAAATTAGGAGGTGAGAGGTGTGGCAGGCTCCCAGTGTGGCCTCAGCTGATGCCAGGGTGCAGGTGAAGCATCCTGAGTGTGGTCCATCGGTCTCTGCACTGGGTGGGGAGGGGAGGCAGGCTGTCCCTGAGGCTCCTCTGCTCACTCTCCCTGTTCTCCTGGCTGCTGGAGCTGGGATTTAGTGAGCCACAGATAGGAAAGCGGAAGGGAGGATCCTCCATCCTTTCTTTTTACTTTGAATCTTCCTGTTAATTACAGGGACAGCCTTTGCGGCTTATTTGCTAACAGACTAGTCTGAATCTTATTTTGAGGAGAAATAATGATTCTAAAATAGATATTTCTGTTCACATACATGAAACAGTTCCAAGATTTAAAAAAAAAAAAAAAAAAATCTGTAAGTGGGGAAAAAAAAAATGCTGGTATTTGACCGAGGACTACAGAAATTAAAGCATCGAGGAACTTTGTTACTGGAAGGCGATGTTTGACCAGGGTATGGTGACAATGACTCACCACATGGGTGTGATCAGGGCGATGACTAACGGTGGCATTAACAAGCATTAGGACGTTTTCAAATGAAAATGACATGAGGACATTTTCAAATGAAATATTTGCTATCTAATCCATTACTTCTCTAGTCAATTTTCAGGGTCTTTCCTGAAGTTAATGCACATTCAGTGCAATTATTGCCTCCTCAAGATCATTTATGTGAGAGCACAAGTAACTAATTAGCCATACTTCACTCTATGAAGGCCATATAAGAGATTTAATTCACTTAGTTGTATTGAGACTACTAGGAAAATACTCCTATGAACAGTAACAGGAAGAGAAACGGCCACAGCACATCTTTGGTTGGCAGCTGTGATGTTATACACAGATTTCACCATGAAACTGCTCAGATCGTAAAAGGAAAGGACTGCTTTTGTAATATGAAATTGCATTAAACTATGATTAAAAATTAATCCAGCTTCTAATTGGAAATATTCTGAAATTAATGGTTAAATCCTTATAGCAATATATTAAAAGGTTACCACTGTCATTTTTTAATGAATTCATTTTAATTATCAGATAAGGACATAGAATCAACTGGGTTTAAAGATGTAAATTTCTGTCTTCTGAAGTCTGGGCATCATTTTTTCCACATTGTTTATTCCTTGATCTTTAATGTTGATTGGTCGACTTATATTTGTCATTACGAAAAGCTCTGACTTACCCATCTTAATAATATTGGAACTGCCACCATGGATTTTCTTGTATGTGCTCCATGTACATTTAGAATAATTGCACAGTTATATCTGAAGTAAGCTTCCACCTCTATGAATGAAAATAATCCTTGATATATAATTCTCCTATGTATATTGAAAATTACCAATTTTTACCGCAATCATTCCTAGGCCTTCAATGTAGCTGTGTGAGCAGGAACCCCTTAGATGCTGGGCTCACCCAGAAACTGAGAGGGTTTTTTTGTTGTTTCTTTTTTAGCTCATGTATTCTAAAAATTATTTTATAGGCTGTGTAATGAACAGTTAGAAAAATAAGGAGTAGCACTTGAAATAAAAGCTGAGCATAGCTAAAAGAGTTTTGACTATTAATGAGATATACAAGGAGCAAAGGTTTGCTGTGCTATGAATCTTGAAAAGTGCTTAAAGTAAGAGGATATATTTGTCTCTAAATTTCTCCTGGATCAGCGTTTTATGTTAATTAACACTGAGCAGTGGTGATTTACCGAGTAATTTTTCAAATTTCAAATCACACGAAACTAGATTTTAGTTATTAATATTGTTTTCTCACTAACTATTTGCATGTACAGTCTCACAGTGTTATCCCAAACCCCTGGTGATGCTTTGAAAACCACACAGACAAACTTGCCCAGGTGAGGGAGGGAGCAAAGAAAAGGAGGTATGAAGACACTTAAGGGTTCTTTGTAAAGGATGGAAAGGAGAAATCTGCCTGTTGTTACAGAAGTATAAATATTTGAAATCAGGAGTTTTTTTAATTATTTCTATAAGCCCTGGCAACCGAACTTACAAACTGAAGTTTTAACAACATTATATTTATTTGTTGTTTTATTCATGTAAGGTGTGTTCTCCACCTTGCAGGATGCAGGATATGCTAAAAATCTTCATGGGTTCAAAAAGTGACTGGAAGCTGGGGGGTAGGGGTGGAAATGAAGCAAATCCTTGGAGGGAAAAATCTGTCACATACAAAGATTCCATCACAGTTTCAGGAAATCCTTGAACCACAAATAGCTGCAGGCTGGGAAGGTATTGTGGGAAATAACGTTGTGTTCCTGCCTTTCGCTTGTGTCCTTCTCTGAACACTGGCTGTGGGCACTGCAGTCAGTGCACAAGTTCAGTTTGAGCTCATCCACCCCTTGTGTTTCCGTGTTATTTCATAGGATCACAGAATGGTTTGGGTTGGAAGGCATCCTAAAGCCCCCCCAGTCCCACCCCTTGCCATGGGCAGGGACACCTTCCACCAGCCCAGGTTGCTCCAAACCTCATCCAGCCTGGCCTTGGATACTTCCAGGGATGGGGCATCCACAGGTTCTCTGGGCAACCTGTCCCAGTGCTCCCACCCTCTCTGGGAAGAATTTCTTCCTGATGTTTTCCATTTAAACCTATTACCCCCTGTCCTGTCACTACACTATTCCCTTATGTGTGTTTTTGTAAAAATACCCAAGATATTCTGGGGTTTTTTTTATTCAAACTCAGTCCCTTTTCTGCATGAAATTGAGGAGGAAATTGTGCTGGTTTTAATAGTTAAACCACCACAGCAATTCTGGAATATCTTAGTGCTGGTGAAGCTTTCAGCAGTCAGCTGGCTGCTGTCAGCCGAGGGGAGGAGAGCCCGTGGGTCTCACACTGGTGGGTGCCTTCTCCAGACTGATGTAATCCAGCCACCTGCAGCTGGGAACAGCACAGTGCTCATTAGTGAGACACACGGGACAGAAAATAACGAACAGGATTATGGTAAATAAAATGGAATTGAAAAAAAAATTATGTTCAAAATTATATGGAAAAATCTTAAAAATCCATAGGGAGACAACATATCAGGGCCAGTGAGATTAAATAAATGTGAGTTTACAGTAGAATCTACTGAAGGCTGGAAAGGTCAGTGTCACACATAATGGTGACCTGGATATATTAGGAGTAGCACAGACATGTCTCCTGGTTTCTCATACCAACTGAGCTATGTATTTTTGTTCTCCTGGTGAGGCTGTCTGTGAAACACTCTCACTGCTTTGGGAATGAAAGTCACAGGAACAAGCTGTATTTCACCCAGCAGATCAAATCTTATGACTTACAACAATGAAAGAAACAGTAACATATTATAAATTTAAATTATCCCACATGACCTTAACTGTATTGATGCAAAGGGGTCATTAAATAATGTCATTTTAGCCATGCGCCGTGGGGAGCTATCTATCCTATGTTATCTAGCATTCTGATGGAAGTAAAAAAGATTAATTTTTACTGTGTCTTGTATAATTTCCTTATTACTGTTCCTTGCGGGACAGTCTGGGCTTGACTATTTGGCTAATGCATACTGAAACTGAGCTCTATTTTTCATTGATGAGTATCTGGTTCCAGCTAATGCATAATACTAATACATTTTAGATGTAAGAAGTTGTTTTCAGCTAACTCTTCAGAGGGGTAATTGTTTTCTGTGAAGCGTACGCGTTCAATATGCGGAGTAATAAAATAGCTACTGAACAGCATTCTGTAGGAAAGAAAGAAAAAACAGATGCTGAAGCATGTCACAACTAATCAGAATACCAGTGAAGTTCCCAAATGCCCCATCTCAAAGAGCAGAAAGTGTCCTACAATTCTACTGCTGGAGAACTTTGTGGTGTGCAGGGTTCGAACTAGAGCACAATGGAAGCTTCTGCCCCAAACGTGGTTTTTTTTTTTCATCAAAACATGAGTTCAAGTCAATTCCGTGTTCCCTATTTCATCTGCCAGGGTGCTCTGGGTTGTCTTGGGGCAGCTGGGCCAGTCTTTCAGAGTTCCTCGCTCTCCCCTGCTGCCCATTTCTGGGCGTATTTCCTTTTTTTCTGGGCTTTTTTTTCCCCTCATCTCCAGTGTAGTCAAGCCACTGTAGAACTGCTTAAACGCCTCGTACAGTGGAGATATCTTATTTCAGTACCAGCCTGTTTGCAAAGAAGATCCCTTTCAGGGACAGCCATCAGGCTTTTCTTCTCTGTTTAGCCCTAAAAGTATTTCTGGGTAGAAGTTTATGCCTCCAGACTACAAATATCTCAATCCTATAATGGGGTGGGTAAATGGAATCACATCATTTCCATACAGATCTTGCAGATGCTTCCACAAAAGCTCGTTCCTACACATCCATTAAGTTTATGAGTCCAGATTTAGAAACGAGGTGGGGGCAGTTTTAGCAAGGTGGACAGCACACGCAGATCAATTCTGCTGCAGACCTAATGGACAGAAGGGAAATTGGGAATTTGCAGATTCAATTATTTCTTTGTTTCCTGCCAGAAAATGGCTCCTGTGTCCCAAGTGATTCAGCCATAATCAGGCTGTGTTTTACTTCGGTATTTCTAAACCAAGCACATAGCTAAACACACGTACGCTTCCATCTCAAATGTTTTAATAAAAGCAAATGGGCAATAAAATGTTTCTAATAGGTAATTTCAAGCGGACTGGTGAAATACTAGGAAAGCAGAAAGCAAAGTAAGCAGC
>NW_010240421.1:12124-35933 GCF_000690775.1 Eurypyga helias | reverse complement strand
TTGTCTAGAGCTAAAGTGAACGCACATAGAAATAGTGGTTTGAAGTCACCTTCTGGCACCGAATGTTATTGTCCATTATCATTTCCTGGAAGGTAAGAGTGCCCTTATAATGGTAAAGATATTTTTTGTGTATCCTGAGCTTGAATACTCTAAAGTAACAGATCCAGCACCCTGGAAATATGTTTCAATTAGTCCACCTGTATGGCAAAAGACATTGAGAGAAACAATGTGTTTTACACTTCATTAACGTTCAGGTAGTTTCTGGCAAAATGATCTTAATTAAAATTCTTTTCAACGATTACCCTGTGACATGAAAATGCATGCGAGAACTTTGTTTGGTGCCAGTGCTGTCAGAAATGAAATTAAAATAGAAACAAATGTTCTGTTGGACTTTTTGGATATTGGTAATGCTTTGAATTGGAAAACCCAACTTCTTCCCCCTCTGACAGTTTGGGAAAATCCCTTTTCTTTGACGTGTCATCTTGCTACCCTCCCTCCAAGCCCTGCTCTGGAAAAGCTAAGTTGATTTTTCTGTGGAATTGAAAACTGTTTATTTAGGCTGTATTCAAAGTTCTTTTGAATAATGTCAGGTTGCTGTAATGGGAAACCAGCATATCATGACTGACAAAATAGAAAACACAATTTATATTAAAACTGAAACTGACTGGAAAAAACCCAGCATAACATATTAAACATAGATACGGGATCAGGCTTACGCTTACCTGTAAATGGCATCTTTAAATACAGTGTTAACCTGTCTCAAATCAACACATAACCTCACTTAAAACACTGCCCGCTATCCAAAATCATACTGGGAGTACTGAGCCTCAGAGATCCCTATGTTGTGCCATGTGCAGGAGTCAATAAACACGAGAAGGATTATCTCCTGAGCAGTTTCTGCTCGTCTGGAAACTGGGTCTACAAGCCAGCCTGTTTCACTAAGCACACGGACAGCCTCAGCATGCAGGTGCTTATACATCACAGACACTATTTTATCCTTGAACAGACAAAGGGAATTTTGGAGTCATATAGAACTATTAATTTCTGGTCTTTTGATTGTCAGATCTGATGCTTGAAGAGAATACTTCTTTGAGTGAGATGAGTTGGCCTTTACAGTGCCAATCATAGCCTTATCCAGAGAATCTTGCTACTTTTGTGAGGAAATACGGAGAGTAATAAAAATAAGGTGATAATAAATATTGAGCGATTGGCAGGTAAGGGAGGAGCAGAAGAGCCCTGCTCAATCTAATGTTTGGGTTTTTTATGATAATACAAGAAACAGAACAAAAATCATTTTAAAATGAGAATTTTTTCTCTAACATGCTTCTCCTTATTGCAGACCTATAATGTACAGGTACAGTCTTCAGCCAGATACTTAGTTATGCACCTGAATATTTCCTATGATTTTGGCAAATGGCACATTTTCTTGCTCTAGAAGCATTGCTTATCTCCCTTTCGTACATAAACATGTGCTCTAGGAACCTGAATGAAATACTATTTAGTATCTTTTCCTTGAAAACAAAATACTATTTTCAGTTGTAATCAAAAAGCAGTAAGCTTGTTTATCATAGTGCTTGCTAATCCATCTGCTGAAGAGGCTGAGTCTCTTCGTCAGAGGTGAAAGACTACTATATTATAGAACTTCAATGTAGATTTAACATTTTTATAAGTATCATTTGAATTAGGGGATTAATATTTGTTCAGAGCACAACTTGAATTCCTTATCAGTACCACCAGTACAGGTACTCTTTACATCACTTTTGCAGAGGTCTGTCTTTCCTTTATGTATTTTTTTTTTTCAAGGTGAAAAATGCTTCATTTTATGCTTCATTCTTACACAGGGTTTTATCACATTATGTGAATTTTGCATCAAAATGAGCCTATAGTAATCTATGTCTTTTTTTTTTATCTGAAATCCTGAAATGTAGCCTGGTGGATGTAAGGATTATATGGTTTGCTGAGGTATCTTGTCAGTGATTTTGGGTACCTTCAAGATCTAATTTCATTCATTAAATGAGTAATGTGAGTTCTGTATTGTTTCAGTTTGAATCTGTTTATAAAAAAAAAAGGAAACAAATTTTGTATTGCTTATTGAGCTATAGATAAAATTACCTTAATGCAGCTTTTAGGGTCATATTGAACGTTCTTCTGAGCTAAACTTTGAAGCTATAAATGATAAAAAAAAAAATTTTTATTTCTTCCATTTACACTGTAGTAAAATTTCCTGAAAAAAATAGGAGAATAAACACATCCATAAATGAGTAAATATGTGATCTCACAGCAATTCCACTGGTGCAGAATTTGTCTTACTCTTGTCTTACTCTGTTTCATGTTTTCATCTTTCAGTTTTGCAATTATCTGGCCCTTCTGTCAAGCCTGGCAGATCATGCTGCTTGTCAATAAGATTTGACTTCACTCATTACCAAGTTTTTGTATATTTCTTTAGCGTTTTACCCAAATCTTGATCTTCCTATTAGTGAAGTAACTAATATGACGTTCTTTCTTTTAATTACAATTTTTGTGATCTCTAACCCTCAAACTGAAAAAAAAAGACCCCAAACATACTGCTGGATTAATTTTCTAATAAATATGTCTAGTTTTGTGTCATTAAACATGTATTTTCACAGCTGTGCTGGATAATCACTAATTCCAGCCTGTTTGGAGAAGAATCAAAATGATGTCCCTCCAAATAGCACAAATCAGCAGTGCTTCAAAACCAGAATGTGTTGAATTTCTCCCAACAAGTTGCTTCATGTGTCTTTTGAAATACTTCCCATTCCTTAACTTGGTGTTGTGTTAATATTTGATTAATTAAAGTCAGCCCCAGCAACTCCCTAAGATGAAATAAAAAGTATAGTTATATGCAGGACCTTCAAAGCACATGAAACAAATATTGTGGCTGAGATTGTTCAAAAGAGACTGAAGGAAACGAGCACTGAGGTGGAAACAGCTGGATACATTGTGCTCTGAAGATCCTCATCTATACATTACAGTACTTTTAATTTCTCCTTTGTCCAGCACTGACCAACCATGTGTAGTCCCAAAAAGTATTTTTCCTTAATGCAGCCTGGAAAAAAGTTTGAGTCGTTGGATACAACGTGATCATCTGATTTTTATGAATGTGCAAAGAATACAAGCAGTGCTTATTTTAATTCGGTGTATAAAAATAAATTAGGTTCCATTTTTTTTATTACTCTCTATTTGTAAAAGGGAATTTGAATTCCTTAGAGTTGCTATACATTTTTTCCACTAATTATGTTTATCCTCAGTTTTTGCCAATAACCATCACAAAGTTTGTATGCAGAACAGGTTAGATAATGTAGATTTCTGAAGATTTTTGTAAGTGTGAAAACTTTATTTCTGTGGCCCAACATTTTAGTCTTTATCTCATTTAGCTGAGCACTGACCTCCTTTTGCTGCCAGAGCGTTATGTTTGCTGTCGTAACTAAGCAATATTCCATCAGTCATTGCTCACCGCTCCAGCACATCTCCATTTGCACGTTCTTCCTTCCTGGTAATGTTTTTTCAATTATTTTTTTTCCAAAGATGTGTTATGGTAAAGCATTTTGAAGTTCAGTCGTATTCACATTTCTAATGTCTCCAGTTTGCTCCTTGCTGAATTTGATTTCCTAATTTCATTTGGGTGACATTTGCCGTTCCATTTTCCCATACCATTAGTGAAGTTACTGGAACTGGAAATAATTCATCTCTCTGGAGTAGGATATTGTAGTTGTGTTTGTGATGTGTACATAGGTGAGGTTGTCCTCTCCTTTTTGAGGTGTGGGGAAGGTAAGACTCGGAACAAAAAGCCTGTAGAATAACCTGTAACTTGTGAGTTTATTTTGGGGGCTGAGGAATGAGGATTTTGGTCCTGGTTGACCACAAGTATTTCTAGTTAACAGTGTGAATATTGTCTAAAATATCCAGGGTGTTACAGACCCATTAAAACAATCAATTCCTTGTCATTGTTATAGGTGATTGCATTCCTCTTTTAGTATATATAATTACCTTTTGGGCACAGCCCATTGTTGTAGAATATTTTTATTACTAATGCAGAGAAACATCATCAACCAACAGCAGCAGAAGGGGTCATGAAAGCCTCATAGCCTGATCCTTATTGAAGGAGACTTAATGATAAGCTGATATCATGTCAGAGAAGAGTATTGTCACTAGTAGACCGCAAGCATTTAATCAAAAAAGTTCCCAGTAAGTATTTATTCAATACACGCTCGTGCCGAAAATCCATCACCCTATAAAACTGACATCCCGCGTACCATTTCTCAGCTTTGCAAGGCAGGTCCTGGTAAGGTTTGGCTGGAACCTACAGGCATGTTGAGCAGAGCACATCGTATCGTTAGTGTTAATGGTGAAGCTGTACGGGCATTATTTTACATACTCTGTTGATAATGGCATTAGTGTACAGAACTATGTGTATCCCACAGGTCCCAGGGTCAGAAAACATCTGCTGGGCGACTGGAAGGCAATCCAGCGTGATGCCTCCTGAAAGATGGAAAACACAAATGTTTTAGTTAAAGGGTAGACACGATAAGTTTCATTTTTATGTAACTGGTCAAAATGCTGGAATTTGGGACTTAAGGATGAGAACTGGAGTGGGGTGACAGGAGACAAGTTTGTCTCTAACTTGCCTTGATGCCTGGGAAGAATTTGCAACTTTGGAAAGTGCTAAAACTGTAGTTTAATCTTTAGCATGGAAATGAGTGATCACAGTGATAAATCTGAATTATTGTTATATAACTCTGCATTTAACAACTTCTGCAATACACTTAAATTATTAACTATAGTAGTAATAACAATGAATGTTCTCCATGTCTGTGTTAAAAGCAGAAACTCTTGTTTTGGGCAGATTTTGCCAACAAGCCCTGCAGCTGCTTCTGCGCTCCAAAACGCCACTGCTGCGATCACCTTTCTCATCTCCCTTCCACCAAACATTACACCTACATTACATCCCTGCTTCAGCCGCCTCCTGCCACGTCTTTTGCTTCTTTACACACTGAGCATTTTGTGATTTAACCCAAAGTATTACAGGTTCCATGTCATCTACAGTAAAACGTATTTTAAAATTCAAATCTTCTATTGTGGCTTAAAACTGTTTTCCTGAAAATTTTCTGGTGACTTCAATGAGGAATGTTTGTACTTTACGTGGCTGCAGTTGGAAATATGAAAAAGTTCTCTTCTTAGTCATCATGAGTTCTAATGAATAATCATGATAAAATTTAAGGAAATATAAATCCAGACCAGATATACAGTTTTCTTTATCTCAGCAAAGCAAACCTAAAAAAAGACTGCAACCCAGGCTAACAAATGAAAGTAATGGTATTAATTGGCATAAGAAATCCAGTGCACATTCTGTCTGAAAAAGGAAAGCCAAAATCAGTGCTATCTTCATTCTGAAATGCAGTAAGTGAAAAGAAAAACTAGTATATAAAACTTAAATCATAATGTTCTTATGAAACTCCATAAAAAATCCAACTTCCTGCAGTGCTCTGTGTGTGTTACAAAGGACGGTTCATTACGTCTCCCAGTTTGATTCAGGTATTTGCTAAACTACTTTTGGCTGCTCATGTTTAGGCTTTAATTTCAATCCAGACTGCTGTTCTGGAAGCACCACTCCAAATCTCTCTGTGGTTTCTTCAAAAGGATCTGTGGCTCCAACACCAGTTGGTATTGGCTTAAGTCTGAGAAAATCATCTGCATTTTTACTTTTTTACCCTTGTTCTTTTTACATTGGCTTCTGGTTTGGAAAAAAGAAAACTAACCCCACAAACTAACCAACTCCAATTCTTTGTCTGCCTGTGTCTTTCATGTATGGACACAACCCTTCCCTCTGATCAGGGTTTGTGAGTGGGTGATGAATACAAGAGGGAGACAAGTGACAGCGTGTCGCCTTGTGTCCTACATATCCCACCACAGAGATGAGCCCCATGGATAAATCTGCTTTGTCGTATGCATAGGAGTTAGTCCATTGTTTTAGTGGGGGTCCAGCTGATGCCTGGAGTTCAGCTTCCCTTGCAAGGTTTGTAAATGCCTGTGTCTTTCCCGCTTATTCTGGGCACTGCTCAGCTTAATTTCATCAGTCAACAGCTGAAAGACAGGCGCTGGTCTCTGGGCTTACCCATCTCTGACCTGGGAACTGGGATCACTGGACTGGCCATGGGCAGCAGCTGCCGTATGGTTTGGGGGCAGGCAGTGTTGTAACCAGGGCTGTATGTGCCCTTTTCCTCTTTCAGTTAAGGCAGTAGTGCAGATTCACCTAAGGCACCTTTGCCTCTCATTAATGAACTCTCGCTTCTGGTTTATTGAGTTGATGACAAGGCAAATACGGGGTTGTCAGAGATGAGCCACTCAAAAAGCTGGGTGTGGAGGGCTTTCCAGCATGCAGCATGGCCTGGAAGTTAAAAGCTACCTCAGAAAAGCCTGTGCTACTTAGCTGTCGCAGCAGTGAATATAGCGCAGACATCCTATTAGGTATTTACTTTTCATGTTTTACCAGGTTTTAAAGGTAAATGCAGTGGATATAAGAGGAAAATGGCCTTCTGGAGTGCTAGGAATTAAGCACTTGAATTAGTTAAAAGCAAGTATCATCTTTCCTGTTGCTTTGCATTTGTGTGGCTCTTTAGACTAATATCATCTTAAAGCAAACTGTGTATAAAATACTACTGAACAAAGATACTAATGTTTATTTCCATTTTGTGCTGATATAAATTATCCTTCAGTGCTAAAGGTAATGAAGTAGCAACCCATGAATTATAAAGAGGAGGGGAATGGAAACCTATTGTCACTGTGTGTATTTATTCAGGCCATATTACTGTTGTTTGAGACTCTCCTGAGGTATGGTTGTAACCTCATAGTCTCTTTTAGGCAGGTTGTGTTTTTCCTATGATCCAGGTGGGACATGAGATACCATGAGGTTAAATGACTTGCCTGAGATGACACAAGCAGTCTGGAGCAAAACCGAGTGCTGAACGGAACACATTTGCCTCTCAGTTCAGTGCCTCAATCACAAAATGATCCTGTCAAATAACTTTTTCAGGGAGCTGTGAAAATCAAGGGGGAAAAGAAGAGATTAGCACTTAAGGGGATGCAATAACAAATGGTTTTTTTTGTTGAATTTATCAGATTATTGAAAATGAGAAGGATAAATTTGGCTAGATCAATGTCTGAAAGTGTCTTTTCATCTGCTGCTTTACAGCTGCGTTGTTCCCATGGGTTTCTGAGCTCCTAACCCACACACTGCCGTGTGCATAAAATCCTGTGCTCACACACTCAGTCTGGTAATTGAAAGTGCAAACAGTTAAGTTCAAACTTATCCCATTAATAAGTGCATATCTGGGATCAGATCTACATGCTTGCATGCCCAAGGCTGAAGGTTGGCCTGTAGGAACATCTATCTGTATCACACAGTAAAGCTCCTGCCACCGCAGCTTCTGCCAAGATTTCAACTTTCCACTCTAGATCTGAATTGTAACTTTGCTAGGAAAGCAGAAACAATCTATGTTAAAAGCTGACAAGGAAACCCAAGCCAAAATACCATATCTGTTCTATACGTAATGTTTGCAGTTAAGTAATATTTTTCTAAAGGGTCACTTAAAAAAAATCATGTTTAAAATGCTCCCAAACTGAGAGATCAGTGTTTCTGTCCTCCTTGTGCTGCTGTGATTTACCCCTCAGTGTTCAAGCTAATGAAGTATTAACCCATGAAGTGTGAGTAGCATGGAAGCAGGAAACCTATTTTCACTGCTGGTGTTTACACAGCTTGCATTTTTGCTATTTCAGCGTTAAAATTATGACTAAAAATAGAAATCGCAGATGTGTCATTTTTTTAAGTTGAAGGAAGGAGCTGTGGTGGAAGTAAAAATGCTCTAAGTTCATAATTCATTGGAATGAGCTTGCTCAATTATCTTATTTTAACCTATGAGGTAACAGGATATTTAACCTGCCTTACAGCCATTTTAGGAACCGTTATTGTGTATTTTACGTAACTTGATGCATCCATTTAGAGAAAATGGAGCATAACGCACGTCTTTTGAGGGGTTTGATTTCTAAAGCGTAACCGCAACTACAGGAAGCACAGCGTTCACTCCCATAACTTGTGCAAAACAACAGTCCATATACATATTTATCCTTCTTTGGTGCTTAGGATGGTCTACTGCTACAGTAGGAGTATTTATTTAAATTGGACTAGTCCAGCCACAGGACTGAGACTGCAGCAATGTGTAAACAGGGCACATTAAGCAGCAATTGTGGCAGCCATGGGGAGAGCCTCAGCTTGGTCAAGGCTTCACTAGAAAGCAGCAAGGCAAGACCCATCAGATCCAAACGTATGTCAAACCTAACGCAGATTTTACGCTGCATGTGCCGGGCAGAAGCAGTGCAGCCTTTGACCAGTCTGTTCTGGAGATCTGGGCTCTTCTTTGCCTACCCCTGCTCAGTTCTTCTGTAAAAAACCTGCTTCCATAGCCTGACCCAGGGGAATGACTTTGACCTTTAGATGACAGTTTAGAGCACTGGCGCATCAGCTACAGCACACGTTAAATGCACAATCTGCCATTATAACTGTTGTATTGGTGGTTTATTTTCAAGTGATTCTTTCTACTTGCTCCATCTTTCATGAAATATAGTTCAGCTGATCACCTGAAGCAGTCCGTCTGTCTTCTCACGGCTATTTTTAGACTCCCATTCACCCAAGAGGCACATTCCTCCCCACATCTCGCTACTTTGACAGTATGGTTTGGTGGTGATCCCTGGCCAGAAGCATGGCTTGAAGAGGAGCTGGGCTGATGCAGAAGGTGACCTGGAAGAGGTGGGCAACAGGCCTGGCATCAGTGGGGACAGAGGGACAAAAGACAAAGAAGAAAACCTTATTCTTGACACTCTAAGAAAAGGACTAAGCATTTCAGTTGCTTGATCTTCCAGTCATCTGTGACATGGGCAAAGATAAAATGATTTAGAACACGTGCTTTAACATCTTTTCTAAAAAGCTTAGATTTTTGGTTTGACAGAGTTGTGTGAAGGTGCTTTCCAAGGCATTAATTGCTTCTTTCAGTGAGAACAGGAGAAGACTTGCATTTCTAAGAATTTGACCATGTCTGTCTTTCCATTGCGATGCAGGAACCAGGAGTATTATCCGCCCTTGCTCTAGGCTGGCATTTTAAGTGTGACTTTTATATTTGTCTCACTGTGTATTTGTACAGAAACTTGTAAATCAGGGCTCTTATGCCAAATAAACTTTTAAACTGTACAGCCAGTACATGTTTAGAATTAAGGATATTTTTAAATTAATTTTAAAATGTCTAAATATTAGTTGAAAGCTACTATATGGCTTCCAAATATATGTCAAAATTAAGATTATGAAAAACAGCAATGCACTTAGTTGTTAATGTAGTTTTTTTAATGCATTTTTCATCAAGTCACTGGATAAAGCATTGAAATGTTAATGAATAGTCTTCATTATTAATGCAATTCTATATGTGGTTTTCAGAAAGTTTATTAATTCTAGGGAGCAGTTTATGCAACTGTAAGCTAATGTGCCATGTTTCTTCCTGTGACATTTGAAAAATCAGAAATTGAATCCCAATAACAGCTGTCTCCTCTAAAATAAACAGCTGCTTGGCACAAATTTAGTATACATATCCATATATTATGTGTAATAAATTTACACATTTGTGCACAACAGTCTGACTCTTGCAATTAGCCACTCAGGTGGATAATCATATTGTCCTCATTGGGATTGTAATGGGGCTACCAGATGAACATCCAGCTGCTTTCATTCCTTCTAAGGGAAGAAACACAATCCTTCAGCCTTAGCTCCCATCCTGCACTTGTGGCCAGGTTTCCAGAAGGTATTCAGCATTCAGTGTCGTAAATACTTATTTATCTACCCATTTAACCTGGTGCACCAAGGGATACTAAACTCTTTTTCTGAAAGTGGACTCTAATCTACAGTTCCTGGAAAACCTTTTAAGACCTCCCAAGATGCTGCCTGAGAAATCTGGCTTTCTTGCTGAGGTGCTGAACTGTGTTTTAGCTTAAGTTTGGGGGCTGAAAACTTGTGAAACATTTGTCTTCGTTTGAGCTCCGTACCTGTGTGTGTGACAGGGCTGTATTACGTGTGGATGCCCAAGTGGCTGCAGGATTGTGGTGAAGAAAGGAGGTGGTTGTGCCATCTTCTGTCCCAGAAAGCCAAAGGAAATAAATGGTGACAGCTCTGCCTTTTTTTCCCTCGTTCTTGTCCAAATAATGGGCATATCGGTTCTGGTTCAAAGATAATACACTTCTTGGAATAACTTCACCTAAAATTAAAAACAAAGGCACTACTAAAGCAAAGGAAAGGTGAAATTTGAGATACAAGGACAGTATGTTTCTACCTTGCTGCCCTTCCTATGTGAAGTAGTGTCATGAGAGAGATTGTTTGCTGCAAAATTGCATAAAATTCAACAGCCTCATTTAGTTCTTATTATTAAATGTTAATTAGAGAAAGAAACTAACTTCACATAAAGTTTTTCTTTTTTTTTTTTTTAAACTTTCAAGACAGGAGATTTATTACACAGGAGAGAATCCAGGCATTTCATGATAGACTTTCCTTTTAAAAAGAGATGACCCCAGAAGCAGGACTGTAACAAATATGCTCTATCCCCTCCTTTTAGGAGTGGTAATCTAAGGTGTTATTACCCCAGCTGCCAGTGCAATGGTCTGCTGGAGAGACAGCACAAATCATCCTAATTGCACACTGACCAACATAAATCATCCTCGTCCCCAAACAAGGCATTTTAACAAGGAATCAGCCCCATCAATGTTTTAAACTAATACACTGGTCAGCTGGATAATAGGTATTCAAGTGTGACCAGTTTTCTGGTGTTTGCTGTAATGGAGGTAGATGTTAAAAGGTTTGCAGGAAGACCGCTGGGTTCAAAAAAGTCTTGATGATCACAGAAAAATCTTCCTTGGTTCTCCAGTACTACCTTTGCGCATGTGAGTTAAGGCAGCAGCTGACAATTTTAGGCATGTGTCTGTTTTTGTTATTTAGGAAGTAATAAAGAGAACTTGTATATGTCTTTATTCCGGGACAAGTATCCCTTGTATTGGTTTCTTGTTATATTTATAATGGAGTAGTATTTGGGTTTTAGTATTTTTTTTTTAAAAAGGCTTCACTTGGACTTTCTTTTGCTTGCAGAACAAAGAATATTAGCTTGTTTTTCAGTGTCATCCATCGTTCATGATATCTGTTAAAAGAAAACTTCCCTTTGTATATGCAAGGTTCACTAGTTTCCAGTATTTCAAAAACTGCTGCTTCAGTATATAATTCCCAACTGAAAATTAAGTGTATGTAATATTAAGAAAATCAGGACAACATAGTTTTGAGGCCATGTCATAGCATTTATGCAAAGTGGTTTCAGAAGGAGCAGAAGTAATAAATAGCCAATTCTTTTAAAAATCTGCTAGACGATAGAGGGTTTCCCACTGGAATTAAGCTACATTCATAAGCAGAGAAGTAATGATTTTCTTACATACAAGTATAATAAGTTTGAGTGATATCCCTGTATCTGACTGCTTCTTCTGCATTCCTGGTAGGTGTAGCAGCAGATTGGCAAGGTGACATAACAACTATTTGCAAGTCTACATGCTGTCTGATGTTACTAAGGTAACTAAATTGCACAGCAATCTGCCTGAAGTCCCTATGAAGATAAAGTGGTCAGTGCTTCTGTGCTTTGAAAATGTCAGGTACTGACCCTTTTCCATATTACTTGGGATCTAATGAGAAGCAGAAATCATTTGGTCACAATATTACAGATAGCTTGCAGAAAAACTATAATATTCTGCATTTCTTCCCCTCCTCCCAGACCTGCTTTTTACAGAATATTCCTGACCAGCTGAAATGTTACACAAGCAGGATTCAGTCTTCATTTGTACTTTTTCATCTGAAGCTGCTCAGGGGAACAAGGCAGAGGACAGTATCTCAAACCCACTTTTGCAACCTCCCAGTCCTAGACCAGCGTAGAGGCAAACCAGATCCCTGTAGTGTAGGATTTGTGCACCATGGTGTAAAAAAGGAGTCTGCCCTCATCCTGACCTGGGCACTAGAAGAAGAAAGAAACATCCCAGTGTGAGTGGTAATGTCTGCAGCTGGCACAGCTGTAGCTCGGAGAAGGCTTTGAACAAGCCTCATGCAAGTGAAAAAAATGTGTCAGGAAAAGTGAATGGAAGCTTTTTGCTGTTTTATACTGTGTGCCATGGGTTTTATACTGTGTGCCATGCTGCACCACGCAGTGAACATCAGTCCTTGAAGACCGCATGTACTATATATTGAGTTGGAGCTCAAGGCTACTTGAGCACACTGCAGCCCCGGCTTTGGCACGAAGGGAATTTTGCCTACACATACGATGTCTCCTGCCTTCCCTGGGGGAGTCATCTCTCTTCTCCATGTCCTCGCTGTTTTGGGAGCACTGAGGCAGTTCTCAGCCATAAAGGTGGAGTCAACATCGGAAAATTTCAGTGGACGGAGGCAGTTCACAAACTACCAAGACAATTTGAGTAATATGCCACAGGAACGACTGGAATGGTTACAGAGCCAGCTGATCAGCTATGGTTGTGGTGACAAGTGCTCTGGGTGTGCTTCTGCCTTGCCCTGGCACTTGTGGTGCCCTCTCTCACTCAGTAGCTGCTATCACATTGATCTGACATCTAGGCTCCCTGTGTGGAGAGTTGAGTCAAAATGAGTGGAATTAGCAGAAAGTGCTTAAAAACATGCAGCTAACCTAGACTAAAATATGCTGGAAAGCCCTGGCAGAAGATGCTTGGCTGTTCAGCTGGGGAGGGAGGCCATGATGGCAGCTCAGAGCAGCACTGTCATGGCCCAGAGAAGTTGGGAGAGCAGTCCCCAAGCAAGCAAAAAATGTCAGACAGATCAGTCCTTCCCTTTTGAATCATGTTTCATCCTAAGTCCCATGCTGCTCCAGAGTTTCTCTCTCGGGGTGCTTGTGATGCTTATGCAGGGCTGGGTGTCATTTTGCCTGTCCGTGAGATCTAGCATCGTTAACGGCGGCTGCTTACAGGGTTCAGGAACCCCTTCCAGAAACCCAGCAGGAGTCTGAAAAGACATGAGATACCGCCTCATAAATGATTATGTAATAGCGAAGATGAAAATCTGAACAGCAGTCATTTAAATAATGACCAAGGTCATTACATTTTGAAAAAGTCACAGTGTTAATGCAACGTACTCTGGGCAGATTGCACATCCCAAGTGTTTGGTTTTGTGGCATCTTTCAGTGTGAAAACTGTTAGTACCCACAGAAAACCCTCTACTGGCCCATTTTATGCAGAACGTTATAAAATGGTCCAGTGATATTATTTACACAGGCAAGTACCTAGTAATGAACTGGGAATGAATGGGAAAACCAGTATGCATATGCAGGCATTTGCTAACTTTTCTCTGGAAAAAAATTGAGAAAAATGAGAATTTTGAAGGACACACAGGATATTTTACCAGAACAGCCGTGATGCAAGAAAAGAAATCTGATCTTGGAGGGATCTGGGGAATATTAAACTTTTGGTTTGTTCACTCTGACTGCAAAATACCTGGCAAACTGTCCTGTGATAAGCAGTCCCTGTGCGGGTTTGGATTGGTATTGGCAGTGTCCCTGTTCCTCAAAACACGTCCTGCCCTCTCGATTTGCTGTGTTTTACATGTGTATCAAACTCTGCTTGTGCAAGGGGGCAGTTCCTTCTGCCGCTGCAACAGCGGCAAAGGGGTTGTTAAACTTGGCCCACAATTTACTTCAGTGAATGTTGCCAGGAGAAAAACAAAATGGAGCTGCCATTTGGTTCTTGGAGTGTTTTGTATTGGAGGGGTAATGTAGTGGGTGAGGGGCTGGGTAAGGCTGGGGGGTGCCTGGCAGTGGGGGCTGGCCAAGAGGGGGTTGCTCTGTCTCAGCACTGGAAGGAGGAAGGACAGGACTTCATGGCCTGTGGGTTGGTGAGGAGCAGGGACTGGGTGGGTTCAGTCCTTAATGAGCTTGTTAACAGGTGTCACCTCCCTCAGCCAGCCCCTGCCCTGGGGAGCTGGTGGGAAACTGAAGCAGCAAAAGTGCTGGCCTCTGAGGGAGAGGAGCAGTCGTGTTGGGAGGAGCTGCCTTTTCTGAGGGGAGACGTGGTGGGGAGCTGCGCCTGGGAACCCAGGTAGGCTTGTGAGGCCTCGCTCGGCTGCCGAGTGGGCTGGTGTCCCCTGCCATGCCGCTGGGCCCAGGGCTGATCGGTTACGATGTGTTTTTTGGGGGTTGCTGAGAAACTGGATGGTGCTAGGTTTGGAACCTCAGTAGGATAGTGCATGTTGTTAGCAAAACAAAATAGAAAAAGGTAAATAAATCCTCAGCGCAAGAGAAGTGTGAGCCTGCTCTATGGGCGCAGTGCTGTTTCCATTTCGGCTCCCGCGTCACCAAGTGTCTCATCTTATTATTGGAAAATAAAAAGAACAACACGCTTATCTGAAAAGGACAAATGAAGGGAAAACATCTCTTAGGATGCTTGAGTAGGAAGATTTTATAAGGCATTATCTGGTGTGTCTGAACTCACTCCTACGCGTAGGAGTGCGTGTTGGTGAAGTGGTGCAAAACAAGTCAATAAAAACCACATGAACAGGAGGTACTTGCTCCAGCATGCTGTTACTAAGCAGGGTAATTTAGATAGTGCTTCTTTTAGAAACCCTAAAGTACCGTGAAAGCCTAAATAAGTCACAACTACTGTATGAAAACAAGTTAGGATCATTATTCACATGGATTACTCCTAAAGGAGATGCTCATTTAAATTAGCTCTTGCTTACTAAATTAGCTAGGAAGAACAACCTCGTGTTAATGTTTAGCTGCCCAAGAGAGGTAATCAACAGGAGGATGAAGTTATCATTAGCACTCTGCTTAATAAATATTTTAAGCTACATAATGCATGAGTATATGGAGATGATGTCCCTTGCCGTGGTACAGCTCCTCTCATTGAACTCGGAGTGGTCTGGACTTAGGCCTGTCCTTACTTTCAGGAACTCATGAAAACTGATAGTTGACTATCTCATTGGTTTGTTTGGGCTCAGTTTGTTGTTTTTAACAGTTCTGTATATTTGCAAGAAAATAAGGCTTCCTGTAGCCTTGCAGGCACACTGGGAAAGGTAGCTTCCTCAGGGTGGAGACTGGCTTTCTTTCTCCTGGGCTTTTGGAGAAATCTGTCTGAGCCGTCAGAGTGCTCTGTCCATCTGGTGAAGCAGCAGATGTAGCTTTTTTCTTGCTCCTATATGGAGGCAGACTAAAAAGTAAGCTGGCTTTTTCCACTGACCACAGGCTGCTGGGTCTGTAAATCTGCTTGCGTTCTACAGGTCCTTTCTGGGCTTAGAATTTTTTCCATGTTCTTCTACAGGAGACAGCCTATGAACTACTGTTTTAGTGCAGGCTTGGAAATAAAGCTCAGGGACAATCTTACTGATTTACAGTTGGCTGTGCGTATGCAAGTCAAAGTATTTCTCTCTATTGCCTCCCAGCTGAAGAGAGCTGCTGAGCTTTGTCCTTTACAGTGTCTGAGCCACAACTATCCATTTACTCATTTATTCAGACCTTTGTAATCGCTTCAGTAGATGTGCATGACAAGCAGCTGGTTGGTTTTTAGAGTCGAAGTTCAGTGCATCTTGAAGGGTCCGTGTCTCTTGAAATCTCTTGGAGCTCTTTAGCTGACAGGGGTTTTCAGGAAGGCTGTTGCTGGGAGGTGATGGTAAAGTGTATCCTTCTGGTCTGATCTACAGACAGGCTGAATTATTTACCTCATTTTAACAATGCTGGATAGTAATTATGATGTGATTACAGGTCATAGGTGTCTTTGGGATGCTGAGATTTTTCTTTCTGTGTCACCACTTCAGCTGTAGTTCTATACACCTCTACCTCTTCTGTATCCTTGTAGAAGTGGGGAGGAATTCACAAAGTGCTGTTCAGAAAGTGATGGAGTGCTTTACAGTGAAATGCAGCTGAAATGTTCAGTAGTTAACAGTTGAAAGGACAGGAAATACTTCTGTTTATTTTGAGTGGAAGAACAATTTGGTCTTTCCATATGTCAATTGTAGGACTTGCTTCCTACTGAGGAATATAATTATGAAATGCTTTGAGCTCCTGTTGTCTCAAGGTTATGTTTAGGACATATTAAACAGCCACCAGTGTCTCATAACGAATGATAAACTATACAGATTGGATCAGTGATCACCGAAAAGCATTGTAAAATAATTCAAGTACAAATATAAGTTATTTCAAAATAATTGTAAAGATCAACTGGCAATTAAAGCTGACTTTTTCCTCAGTGCTGTGAGAGATCAAACTGTTACAGTGCAGATGTGGACAGCCAGAGAGCTGGATTACTGCACAGTGCGGTGGAGGTTTGAGCTCAAGTGAAGTTGTGATGCTCTTCAGAGGGAGGAAATGTGACATGCTGTATCCCTGATATGTTGGTATGACTCCAAATCCAAAACAAACCCAAAACCCAGAAATCAATCATTAATCTGATCTTGTTTAAAAACTTTGGGTTTCCTTACACACTGTTTGGCAGGCTTGCACATGTATTGAGGAGAGCATGTGCTTATGTACACTTAGGTCTGGTGAAGTTTTACCATACAAAGTTGTAAGTGCTAATGATGTAACCAGAATATTATCAAACGTAACTCTTTGCAGAAAAACCACCTCTCTCTTCAAAAAACCAAGTCCTAGTACATTCTGTGTTTGTTTTACTTGAGTGATTATTGATTTGAATTACTGAGAGCAAAGGCCTGTTGACTGTGGCTATTCTTACTCTTCCCAATAGCCCTGCGATGCTTGCTCAGGCAAACATCCCTCTGTTCAGATAACTTCATATTCTCTGCTGTAGAACGCTGATTTTCAGCATCACAGTACCCTGAAAACTCTTTCCTACTATCGCAGTCTGTACCAGCACCAATATAAAGCTTGTGATCTAGAGTTAGGAATGAATCTTTCAGCTTGTGACCAGCCATCAAGTGTATAAGTAGTCATTTGGCATATTTACACAAATAGGCAATTTACTTCATGCAGCTCGCTTAAGTGCGGGCGTCTTTGTCCAAGCCGTAGATGGCAGAGCAGCAGTCTTTAGGGGATACATGTTTTCAGCCAGTCCATTATTCCATTGCTGCTTTTTGACAGAAGTGAAATGGGCTTTTTTCTCCTGCTATTCAGACCCTATTATGAAAAATGGTTTAAAATCAATATTGAGGAGAAAGAAATGTACTTTATACAAATGCTTAACTTCTGGATGCCTAGGAGATAGTTGGAAAACATGGAAAGAGCAAATAGACAGGACTGTGGAGTTACTCTGCCAGACTACTGTGCTGTCATATTGTTACTCGAGTGGAAAATCACCCCAGAAATGCTTCTGAAACTTGTATTGCAGGTGTTTTTCTGATTATCCACTGCTCCACGAAGTGGGGCAGAGATATAGAGAAGACAACTTCTGCTTTTTTCAGCAGGCAAATGTTGTCAGACACAGTATTTCTGATGCCTGAAAAGATCTCCCAAATTCAGCATACTTGCATCCTGCAATCCTGGCTTGAAATAGAGTCAAGTTTGGGAAATAGAATGAAAGAGCACTTTAGAAATAAACAGTATCTGGCTTAGGACACTGCTTGCACTCCTTCAAAAATCACTGTAAATGCATTTTACTTCCCCCCTCCTCACTGCTCCAGTGTCTAGGTTTTGTTTGGTTTTACTCCTTGAATTATACTGAAACCACTGAGTGGTCAGGGGGCAGCTGAGGTTCATAGCTTCATATATATATATATGGTATTTTGTAGGATCTGATACCATTGTAGCAACATAAAACACTGTAGAAGTGAGAGATGAAGGCTGGGAGATAGACAGCTGTCTTAAGCATAGCTCTTTCTTCCCTTGTAACATATGGAAGTTAGTTAGAAGTCAGCTGGGTTTTCCTACAGATTGTTGTTACCTCCATACAATGTGCTATGTTTAGCTTCTGAGAAAAATTTGAAATGCAAATCTCTCTTTTTTTTATGTTAATGAATGTTTGGACTGGTAGAAGTCTTTCCCAGGAATATGTGTGTGTGTGTGTGTTTTGTTGTTTTCTCGCTCACTGTAAATTGTCATCTTTATCAAAAGGGGAAGGGGAAAGTTTTAATCCGGTTTTGAAACACTAATTAATGATGAAAGTGAATGTAGATGTTAGATTAACAGGAAGATACAGTAATAAAGGATTATCAGCCTTTATTGCAGTTGCTAGGAATTTCTTCAGCTAGGATGATCTGACAGTGTTGTGCCTCAAAGCAGAAAAATACTGCAATATTGGGTTGCTTAAGCTTAACTTCAATATAAAGAAATATTGGAAACATATTGTCCACTCTTTTTTCGGCCTCTTGATATCCAGTGGTCAGTTTGCTATATTTGTGAGCTATTAAATTTCAGGCAGAGACGGATAAAAGGTAGGTTTGTTTCGATCCTAGAAGGCCATGGTAAAAGGCTGTATGAATATAGATGGTGTGAGTACTACAGCAGCATTCTTGGCTGCTCCATAGTAGCTTGTCCTACAACTTGGGGACATTTTTGCCAAGTTCTTAATGCCAAGCAAATCCTCTTGTTTCAAGAGGCCTGGCAAAGCTTAAAGCTGGTTCAGGGATTCCTAAGAGTGTGGCAG
Organism: Eurypyga helias; assembly: GCF_000690775.1. Taxonomy (NCBI): domain Eukaryota; kingdom Metazoa; phylum Chordata; class Aves; order Eurypygiformes; family Eurypygidae; genus Eurypyga; species Eurypyga helias. The sequence goes on along the minus strand of NW_010240421.1, from coordinate 17,243 downwards.
ACATGCTGGCTGCCTCTGTGATCCAGCTCTCCTTGTACTGGGGCACACTAGTGTGTGTCCCAGCGTAACACACATAAACGGAATACATAGGCAGTGTAACTGCATTAGAAAGGAGTGAATTTTTGTTGGCGAAAATATCTTTACAAATCCTTTTTTGTGTTAAATATTTCAAGACTGGCTATCTGAGTGTAGTTCATCTTCATTAAATATCCCAAGTCTTTTAGATGCTGCATGAACTGGTGAAACATTCAGACTGAAGGTGGACCAAAATCACCTAACAACAACTGAATTAAGGGTTCCTTTATCTCATGATTGGGTAAGAGGGAAATCTGAAATACATGTCAGCATCAGCAGAAAGCAGATCTTTGACTGTGCCAGGCAGTTCCCACTCTGCCCAGTAACAGAGGGGAAGGGAAAGAAGCAGACATTCAGAAGAAATATCATGCACGGGTTTGCCTTTTGTTGTTTGTTTTGAACTACTGATAAAAATTTTGTAAGGGGAAAAATATGGCAAAGTTAGAACTCCCTCTAGAGTCTGTATATGTTTTATCCAGTTCTGCACACAAGTTTTACCTCTGTGTGAGAGCATTTCAGTGACAGCAGCTGCGAGTGAGTTACAGCAATCCAGGAAGCTCACACAGGGAGCTCTGTCAGGCATGTAAGAGATCACAACCTACCTACAGCTGGATCTTATAATCAGCAAAGTGAGATATTTAGCACTGTATTTAAAATTACTTTGCTTCCCATGAAAATAAATACAGAATTTTAAATTGTTGGAAGCATAATATAGATTTGTGAAATTGTTCCAAGGGGTTTAATATCCCATGTAGAGAAGAGAGGAATATGTTTCTATGTTTTTTCCATATAAAATGACACTTCTTTCCTCCTGATTTCATGGGTGAAAAGGTGCAACATTTGAGAAGTGTGACTGAAAGCAGCAGGGACATTGTTTACCAAGTAGACTGTTTTTTATGTGGTATAATGTCACTTATTTAAAAGGTTTAAAATCAGTTCCAGTTGGAAAAAAATAGTCCTGTTACCCTCTAAAGCTTCAGTTCTGAAGTAGTTTGGGTTTGGATTTTTTTTTTTTTTTAAACTTACTGCATTTAGTATCTCCTTTTTACTCCTTCATAATGTCTTTATTAAAAGAGTAAGATTCTTTATGGCAGCCTGTACCGACTTGGGAGAAAAAGGTAATGAAGTTAAAACAGCATCATTGTGGGAAAAATGGCATATTATTGGTGGGAAGCCATGAATAGATTTCTCAAAATCTTCAGCCTTGCCCTTGTGAACTTAGTTTACAAAAGAAAAGTTCATTGCTTTCTGGAAAAGTACCAGATAGACAAAGGCAAATCACAGTACCTAAGCTTTGTCAGCTTAGTTTCAGGCTAGGTTAGATCTGCATCCAGCAGAAATTCAAACCTTGGAAAGAATTTGAGATGAGACTAAAACTCTACCGTTCACCCTGTGTCATCACACTTGTCTTTATTCAGAGAACTGCAGCTTTTTATGTCTGCATAAGTTTGTAAGCATTTCTTTTTCCTTTTTTCTTTTTTTCTTAAAATATGATTGAACAGTTGTACATGATTTTTCTTCCTGTCTTTGGCACCTTTATGACCAAATAGGCATTTGTGCATATAGAGAAGCACAAAAATGTCTAGTTGCATAAATCAGGCTGCAGTATCCAAAACACTGATGACAAAAAACCTAAGTCACAACTGGATTCTAAAAGTTCTAAAAATAAGAGTAAAAAAGTTAAATTGCTTAGTATTCCTGAAAAATACTTTTGGGTTGGAGTTAACTCCATCAAAATTTGTAGGTTAAAAGAAACTGTAGAGCTGTTAAAGCTTTTCATCTTTGAATCATTTGAAAACTCAGAACATCTGAAATGGACAGCATGTATTTGCCCTGTCAGACATATATGGATAGTATGTTGGACCTCTAATAACATGAATATACGTACACCCGTGGCTGTTTCTGACAACTAGTATACAGTTTTAGTCCCTTTACTACGTGTACTTTGAATACCTCTTAATCTGTCATCAGGTGATCCACTGAGGCTGGCATTGAAGTTGTATGGCATGGCTTAGTTACCAGATAGCTTGAAATATTCCCATGTATATTCTACCCAGTTTTCAACATCACTTGTGCTCTTTTCCCTTTTATCCTTCTGCTGCCTTCTACGTTATTCTGCTGTTCAGGTAAAATAACAAAAGGACTTCATTGTTGCTGTGAAATTGCTTCTGTCTCTCATTTCAGTAATATGGCTTTGTTTTTCCATCTCTGAAATATATCCTAATAGCCTAGAGAAATGTGGCAGCTATGCGAGTCAATGGAGATCTTGGCAATGAGGTAGTTTTGGGGGACACTTGTCTATGATGTTTTTTATCCTCAAATAATCTCTCTTGATAGTGTATTATGTACTGAGATCTAGAATAAAAGGAAGGCAGGATAAGGAAAATCTGTAGTCTGTTAAGGTATAACTTACTCTAAGCAAATTTGAACTGTGAGAAGTATTTTTTGTATTTCTTTATCAGAAGACACATCCTCTTGGTACAGGCTGGGGAATACAGACACTAAAAATATTTCCTTTTGTTAATGCATAATACTTCTAGATAAAAATACTCCTCCTTTAGTGGCTTCATCTCAGCAGCACATGAAGCTATTATGTTTTTCCTCTTGTTGCAGCACAATTTTCTTTGTATGGTATTTACTACAATGTGTAGTTCAAATGCATTCTGAAGGTGATGCAATTAGAATTAAATAAGAAGTAGAATTAGATAGGAAAGTTGGGGGTTGTTAAAAAGCAGGAAAAGTTTTCAGGAGAGATGCTGCAGCTATCTTAAATCAGCATGAGCTGAGGAGAGAAGGCTGTCAACCTAAGCCTGCAACAAGGGTATAAAGGAATAGAGAGATTTGTAGTAGGCAAGAAGAAAGAGTGAGGAGAGAACTGAATTATGGGTATTTGTCTGGCTGTTCTGCTACCAAAATTCATATGTGTACATAAAATACAATCTGAAGTATGGAGCAGGTGTGTATATTTTTTTAAATAAAACCCTCCTACCCTCATTGTACATATACGTGACTTTGCTACAGTCGATCTAGTCAGTGAGAGAGGAAAATGAAGTCTACAATATCTTCTGAGTTGTGATGCACGAGCGTATGCTTTTGTTTAATGTTTTCTGTATAACGTGTTTCTGTGTAGAAACAAACTTCTGCTTCCCTTATTTCCTTGGCACTTCATAAGATGAATTGCAGAATATTGATGTTTGACATGAATGGTTCTGTAATGGCCACTAGAGTCCAAAAATAATAATCTTCAGTGCAATCACCTTGTAAAGCTTTCTCTTTGGTCAGATTTTATATCGGTCCTTACTGGTACACCCTCTGAAGAACAGCAAGGGTTTTGTAATCAAGTCTCTCATTCTGACTCATTGTTTGTATTCCTGGTTGTTTTCTCTCAGCTAGTTGATGTGCTCTGCTGTGCATATTTTCATGTCTTCCAGCTGAATCATAATTACATTAAAATTACTGTGATTTTTTAAAAGGCTTTCTTTCTCTGAGTTTGTTTTCTGGGGGGGGTGTGTGTTTTTTTTGGTTTTGGGTTTGTTGTTTTGGTGTGGTTTTTTTTTTGTCTGAAATCTTAGTTCTTCTGTGATAATTGAAAGCAGAGCTGTGTCTGAAGACTGAGAAGCATAAGTCTAATCAATATTTGCTGCAACAACTTGCTATAGTTATGTTAAATCATGTTCTGTGTGTTCTTAATTTCCCAAGAATTAAGTATTATTCTTTTCCTTGTAGTTTTTCACCAGAAGCATGTTATGCACGTTTTCTCAGCAACCTTTTTTCTATGTCTGTTCATTATTTCAGGCTTTCTGTATAAATGGGTTTAGAAGTCTTAATATACTGTCTTTCATCTTCTGGGTTTAATGAGATTTTTTTTTTTTTTTTTGAGAATAATGCAAAAAACTTGGATATTTAATGTCTGGATTAGACGTGCAACTCCATAGGTATACACCCTAATACTTCAGTGATGGTAAATAATAAAGATTGCTGTTCATGAACTGCTTCTCATGCTAGTGCCTTGTAAATATTTTGATCAAAGTACACTCTGAAAAGTGGTTTGGAAGTTGTGTTAGGAAGACCTCTGTGATTGTGGAGTTTTATCATTGTGCTTTGCGGATGACACATCACCTCAGTGGCTACCTACCAACAGAAACCAGACACCATTTTTTACAGAAAAGTTATTTGACTGTCGTGGAGAGATTCCCAAACACTCTAGGTTTCCTTTTAATCACCCATCTGGGAAAAGTCTAGGAAAATATCCAGTGTCCATTTGGAACTATACACAAATGTTTTCTGCTAATATAATAAATGTGCATTCATAAAAATCTTATCGAAAAAGAGACTGCAAGTATTCCCACTGGTGGGACCCCAGTCCAAGCGTGCATCTGGTCAGAATGGACCGGTGCTGTTTTATCAAGAAGCTCATTCAAAGCACCCTCAAACTCTACCTTGTGGTTTCTCACCTGGCATTTGTGGCTGTTTTAAGGACAGAGCAAATATTAATTCAGTTAATGTTTGTTTGACTGTCTTTTCCATCTGTTTTCAGATAACATGCAGATAGGAGAAGGATTTATCATAAATTATTATGAGTTTGCTCAGCTGCAGTCATGAGGATTGCCTGTTTCAAGTTGCTGAGTGGGTTATAATGGATTTCCTCCTGCTTGTTGGGTTAAGATCCTTTAAATGCTGAAAACCTTAGAGGAAGTGATAAGACCTTAAAAACCTTCCCCACACCCCTCCCTTCTTCCCAGGTTCAGGTTTGCTCCCCATTTCTCTATGGCCTCCCCCCAAGTAGCGCAGGGGGATGAGGAATGGGGGTTGGGGTCAGTCCATCACGTGCTGTCTCTGCCATGTTTCTCCATCCTCCTCAGGGGAAGCTCCTGCCCCTGCTCCAGCCTGGGGTCCCTCCCATGGGAGACAGTCCTTCACCAACTTCTCCCTCCCTTGGGGTGCAGTCCTTCAGGAACCGCCTGCTGCAGTGCAGGCTGGCCACGGAGTCATGGGGTCCTTTGGGGAACTCCCTGCTCTTGTGTGGGGTCCTCCCCGGGCTGCC
>NW_010240421.1:6051-12077 GCF_000690775.1 Eurypyga helias | reverse complement strand
TGGGCTGCCGGGGCACCTCTGCTCTGGGTACCTCCTCCTGCCTTTCTGCACTGACCTGGGGTCTGCCTTTGTCCCTCTCACATCCTGCTCCTCTCTCCGCTGCCGGTGCTTTCCAGCAGTTTTGTCCCCCTCATAAATATGTTATCACAGAGTTGGTACCACTGTTGTTTGCTGGGTCAGCCTTGGCCGGAGATGGGTCTGACTTGGAGCCAGGGAAGCTTCTAGCAGCTTCTCACAGAAGCCACTCCTGTAGCTCCTCCTCCCCTCCTGCCAAAACCCCACCGCACACAGCCAGCGCAGGATTCAACCATCTTAACTTTGGAAGATGGTTGATCCTGTCTGAAGAGAAATAAAGGTGTCTGCATCTTCTTTTGCAATGCCTGTGAATATACAGTTACGTCCTCCCCTATTCCTATTCAATTCCAAGTTACAAAATGGAACAAGAAAACTCTTAATCTTTTCTTGATTATTTATTCATATTTAATGCACTAATTGGAATATAAAATGCAGGAGACTCTTTCCTGCAAAGGTGGCTCGGTGGGGGATAAAACTTTAAAAAATCAAAAGCACAGCACTTCATTTCTTGCTTGTTTTTGATCTTGCCTTAATTTTGAAAAGCTCAATTAGATTGGTTTTTTTACAAATATTTTCTTTCTGTGGAGAGTCGGCATAATTATTTTTCCTTGCTTTTCAGATCCTCAAATGGGGTGTTATTTTTGGTGGTGTAGTTCCTATATCTAGGAACTTACAGGAAGGTGTCTATACAATTATCTTTCTTGCAAGAGTTCTTTAGGAGAAACAGGTGATGGAAAGTATTTTTTGTACAGTCTCAGCCTACGTCCTTGTGCTGTAGGCAGGCAGTGTCAGACATGCTAAAAGTCTGTTAACAGTGGTCTGAAACTCTACAGCTATTAGTAGGAGTGATTTATGCTGACTTTCCTGTTTTCAGCCTGTGAGTGGGGTTCTTGTATACAAATATGCATTTACAATGCTCCTTGCTTCTGCCTTCTGCAGAGTTTTGCGTCTGACACAAGCATGACAGTCTGTTAATTGAGCTTTTCTTCTTGTCTGTGACCAGAGTAGGGTATGCTGGAGGCTCCATGCCGTCAAAGTAGCTCGTTTGCAGGGCATTTCTTGGGCACTTGGCCTGTGTTAACTACCTGGGAAGAGGACTTGAACTATGAAATTTTCTTTGCTTCATACGCAACAAGTCTATTTTTGGTTTGTGGTATCTGATGCCTGCATTTTATTACAGAAAATCACATTACCATTTTTTTCTCTTCCCCCTTCTCACTCCATCCCCAAAACCTTTCTAGATATTGTGGGAAAATTTTCTCCAAGACTTTTATTCTTTAAGAATTTTTGTAATCTGAACAAGAAGAGGTCTCCTGGTATTGTTTTGTCAGTTGGGTAAAGCAGAGAACACCTGGGTATTTATAGAAACTACCTCTTCACACCACCACCACCCCAGTTGTCACACCAGAATCACTGAAGTGAATTTGGAGGGAGCTTCTAACTAACTTAATGGAAATTAACTCCTCCTTTCCTTGTTCTTACCTGTTGAACTGGGGTAAGGTTGGTTGTTATTTTTCAGATCTTTCAAAATAAATACTTTTAATATACAGTCATACAGGGTTTTTTTGGGTTTGTTTGTTTTTTTTTTTTTTAGCATGTTTTAGAGTTTCTTCTTAGCCCCTATGTTTGAGAGCTGGAGGAAGAAGAGGATAAACTTCACGTTGTCAGAACTTCCTGATGGAAAGCAGTTGTATGAATTATAAAACTTCAGCTTCTGTTGCTCGAGTGCCATCTGAGGCAGGATTACTAATACCAAATTACTGTTGTGGGTTTTTTTTCCCTTCCTGAGTTACTTTATTAATATTGTCACTAATTAAATATTCTACAACTTTATTTGCAATTGGGAAGGTGTGATGTGTTAGCTGCTATGTAAGGTTATTAGATCAGAAATTCAAAGTGACTTCAGCCAACCAATCCACCTTATTTCATGGTGACTGACTCAAGAGTGGTAGTAACTTTTGTCTTCACACTTGTAAGGCTGATTCAGGTCATGTACCCAAGCATTTTCATTTCTACACAATCAGTAGATAAGTGATAATTTTCCAACCTTTTAAATATAAATGTAAGAAAAATGAACACAATGTTAGTTTTTATATTATGTTACTGAATGTTTTTATTGTGTTATTGAACGTGAAAACCATAGTTGATTGGATGTATTGAGACCAAAGGCTTTGCAGTGAATTAAAATAGAAAGAATTGCTTCCAAGAAAATTTGAGCATCATAAATCCAGTTGTTCTTTTTTGTGCTTAAATCAGATCAGGTTCACCCAGATTGGTTCAGGCAAATGTAATTGTTCATTCTGGGCTTCTTGGGGCTTGCCTAATTATAGAAGAAGGAGCTAGTAGTAAGTCAGGGCTGGCTCTGAATGCTTCAGCTATTGTTTCGGATTTAATTCTCTTTTCACTTAAAATACACACTTCTACTGTGCTATCACCACAGCTATTGAAAGGAGTATAAAATATTGAGACTTTGGGATTACAGCCTTTCATATTCTATTCTAGGATACAATAAAATTCCAAAGAACTTACAACAATTCATTTTGAATTGTTGACTGTACTGTGACTCCTTAGAGGCAAACAAAAATTGTGGTAAATTATGAAACTTTAGCTACTGGGAGTAAAGGTGGCCCAGTGACTGAAAAATGTGAAACCCAATTCTTCATTATATTGGCTTTTGAGCTTTTTATTTTTATACATGCACACAAATATATCCAGTTCATTGTTCTCTGAGCAGGTAGCAAGGTGAGCCATCTACAGAGTTAGGTCTGGGTTCTGCAAAGGAACATCAGTTAAATCTGCTCACAGTTTACTTGAATTGTTCATCACTTGCTCTCACTGGTGATGCTCTTCCCCATCTTCAGGCAAAGTTATTAGGGTTGCTGGATTCAAGGTATTGCGTATTTTCCAAGTTACATTATCGGCGATTAGAAGGATCGGTTCATATCTGTGTGCCCACTGGGGTGATGAGGCTTGGGTTGCATACTGTTTCAGTATTTCTACCTTGTAAACTGTTACAGGCTGTCCCAGAATGAGGGGGCAGCTTCTTTCTAATATTGTGGCCACTGCTGCCACTGATTTAATACAGGCTGGTGCTCCTGCTGCAGCTGGATCTAGTTGCACAGAGTAGTATGCAATGGGTCTCTGGTGGGATCCCAATTTCTGCATTATTAGTCCACTGGCTATTCCTTTTTGCTCATGCACATATAAGTTGAAGGGCTTCGTATAATCTGGAAGCCTGAGAGTGGGAGCTGATGGCAAAGAACCTGTTTTTTGCTTTAAATGCTTGCTCCTTTTCCAGACTCATCATCGACAAAATTGCATAGCTCTGAGGAACCCTCACAACCGTTTGTTTGTGACCAGACGTGGAAGCTATATTATAGCTCCTATGCTTTCTGGGTCTGTTATTTACTGCCCTTCTCTTAGGATAAACCGTGAATATTTAACTTTTCTGATGCAGCTGAAGTTGGAATGGAGATGCGTGATGACCCTTCTCTGCTAAGACATAGATGTACAGTATCTTTCATACAGTCCTTGTATTTACGTGCTATCAGCGAATTGCGTACATATTGTACAAGAGCTGATTCACCTGGTAGTTTCTTGCCTTTCAAATAATTTTTCAATAGTCATGAAGAAACGGCAGGAGACCCTGCAAACCCTTGTGGGAGATGCGTTTAGGTTAATTGTCCTTTCCACATAAAGGCAAACAAAATTAATAATATGCGATTTGACATGTATTAGTGGAGTAAGACAGATATCCTTCCAAAAGCATGGGACTTTGTTACATCAGCTTTTCTTGGCTTGTTTTTAATTTCTCCAGGATTGGTACTGAACAGAAATACCCCATGCTCTTGGATATTTGTGGCTACTTTCCAAATGTTGTTTATCCGCTAAAAATGATGGGTGGTCATTCTTAGACCTACTTCTCTGGTATTTGATTTTCGCTGCCTGAGTCGTGATAAGAAGTTCAAATGAAAATTGCAGTCTGTATCTTTCACACTACTGTAGTGTGCTCAAATGGTGAGCATGCGTCAGTCCTGGTTTAACTTCCTTCTTAAAGTGGAGTTCCATAGGTAAGGAAGCAGGCTTTTTCCTCATGACTGTGCTTAGAACTTGCTAAGTAGTAAGGACTTCTTTTACAGTGCCTGTGAGTTCATAAAAATCAGTTTTCTCTGAACTGCTTCATTTAATACAGAAAGAGCGAATGGATAGAGTTGTATTTGGAGGATGAGTAGTTGTTCCTTTCCGAGCCATGTGTAAATAGAATTAGGCCTGAAGGAACAAGTTAATCAAAATCAGTGTTTTCCATCTATAGTGTCATACACTGTAAACACGGTGCTTCTGCTGTAAGAATTCTTCAAGAGACAATATTGGGTGTCTTTTAGAGCAGCATAATGAGATTGTTAAACAGACCTGGGAATAAAATATGCAGAAACTTGATCAAGTAATATAAACATTTAAGAAATTTAAATAAAGAATTAATATTTACTAGGAAGCAGTAAGATGGTGCCGTGACAAACTATGGACAAGGGCTGTTCATTAGAAAGTTTTCTGATTAACTCTGTTAATATGGTAAAGGATTTGTCACTTGGATTTTCATGTCTGAAAATTCCAGGAGTTCAAGCAATATGAACAATAATAAGAGGATAAGATGGTAGTGTGAAAAGTAAGATTAAAAGAAAACCTTTGGTCTGGATGAAGAAGTAAAAGTGGTATTTGGCTTTCCATATTTGCCTTCTGGTTGCTATTAACTTAAGGGTGTAGCTTTTTAGAACTTGAGGTAATACTAGCTGGGATGAGGGGAGGCAGGAAGCTCTTAAGCAGAGGTTATAGAAAGATGTTACTGGTGGAAACTTAGAACAAATATGACTTCCCAGAGTCTTTTGGAAATTGCTAGGCAATATTACGGATATTGAAAAACTTTCTGGGTTGGAAATTGTTTGGACTCCCATTTTTGGGTACAGTTATAAAAGCACTTGTCTTGTGTGTCTATTGTGTGGAGGGGGCACTGCAGGGGCCGATCTCTCGGGCTGGTCCCAGCACCATGCTCTTGGTGCTGAGCCTGTGATGCTGCCCTGGCCCAGCAGCTCAATAAATGAAAGTTTTATTAAGAGGTCTATGGTTCAAACTCAATGACTGCTTTCTTTTTTTGTATTCACAGTGAATACTTTGGCTGAAGCAATGTAGAATTCTAACGCAGTATTAATCCATTTAAACTGCTAGACCGTATATAGCCTACATACAATTTATTTTTTTATAATATATCTGCTCTTCAGTTAAGCATTGCAATTTGCTGACTGATTTTCTTTCTGCATATTGACTTCAATTATTTTTGTGCCAAATTGCCCCTTAAACTTCACAATAGACACATTTCTTCATCATTTCTTACCTTTTATGTCAAGTTCACAGAATGCATATATTGAAATATGGATTGTTTTCTATATTATATCATTAACCTTGCTTTTGAAATAGAAGTATCTGAATCTCTGCAGAATGGGAGATGCTGTAAATGAACCAATGAGCATTTGAAGGGAAAAAAAAAAAATCACCAAAAAGAAACAAACAAAAAAACCCCACCCCCAAAAAACCCAAACCAAAACCCAAACAAAACCCCCAGATAAACCTCTACAACACAATATATAAAACCATTTCTCTTGTCTGCAGTGCTTGTACATTGAGCACAATATTTAATAGTAACAATATTTAATAGTATTATTAATAGTAATATTTAATATTAACTCAAACGCAACTCTATATGACTGCCAAGTCATCACCCTTATTTAATACCAAGTCATCACCCATATTTAATACTATTAAATTTATTTAAATTTATTCTCTGTAATAAATTTAGCTATCTTGATTCAGTAAGGCACTTAATCATGCAGGAAATGTGAGTGGAAGAGCTCGTTGAAGAGATTTGTCCAAAGTTTGCCATATAAATCCTTGGAGATTTA
>NW_010240421.1:0-6025 GCF_000690775.1 Eurypyga helias | reverse complement strand
TGAACCCTTCCAGTGAGCACATGAACCTCCAGAAATTTCTGTAATAGCCAAACTTGTAGCCGGTTCCTGCTCGACCCTGAATGGGCTGATGTTATTAAATATGCTGGTAAAAATCTTGTGTTTTTAAACCCTTGCCTCTTGGCATTTGGAGAGTTTCCAACAGTACATGGCCTCTAAGAGCCAAGTGCTGATGTCCGGGTGCTCCACTCCTACCTATGGTGTGCTTGCTGGGTTGGTCAGGGGCATGTCTGAGAGTCCCTGGGCAGAGACGATGCCACTACCTTTGCCAAGGCCCTCTGCTCTTCCAAATTTCAGTACTTGGAGCGTTCGTTTGCACCTTGAGTATGGTCCTCCGTGTTGCCCACGTTAATAATCTGATCAGAAAATGCATGAAGAAGTTTTTGCAGTTTGGCCTTCTGAAGATTTTTACTCTCTCCATTCATTTATGGAAAAAATGAATATTCATTGTCTGAGCACAACGAAACAAATGACCTTGTAATCTGGCAGTCTTGTCTAAGAATGGGAAGGATTTAGGTGTTTATTGCAAGTGGCATTTCAAAACCTGGCATTCCCTGTAGTAGAACCAAACTGGAGTGATATTTCACCTCTTCTCTTATTTTTCACTCCCTTTCCCCTTAATATTTGTGATGTGATTAAAAAGATGGAGGAATGTGTTCTGACTAGGCTGAAAATATGATCTGAATTTCTGTGTGAAATTCCCGTGTGCCTGTGCCTCAGCATGTATATGACCAAGGTCTGGCCAGTGGCCCGATCCAAGCAACGAGGTGCCCAAATCTCTGGGAGCAGCTCTGATCCTGACCTACCTTCTGTTATCCCAAGTCCAGGGTGGACTTCCTTCCTACCTGGGGCTTTACCGGTTCTGCTTTAGGCTGGAGACATGGGAAGAGGGAACTCTTATGAGAAGCTTGAGTTAAAAGAACAGTAAATAACAATCTTCAGCGTATAGTTTTTGTAGACAGCACTGGCAATATAATTACAGACAGAACAACGTGGAGCTATTGTTGGTCAATGTCTCAGATTAATCCATCATTTCACACCTTAAATGCACTGATATTTTACATCTGTATTGTAATTTGAAGAATCCAGGTCTCATTTGCTACAGGAGTTAATGAAAACTTCATAGAACAAGAAAGATAATGTAATATGAAGAAAAAAAAAAGCTATGAAAAATTTGTCTAAATTAAGTCTGTAATTGATCTCCTCAGATGTTGTGTCTTGAGAAGCTGGCCAAATTTTATTGTGCGTTTATTGCTAAATGACTGATTACCAGATAGATAGAACATAGCAAGCACCATATGTTTTGTTTACCTAAAGGCTCATAAATTCAATGTCTGTTGGGTCTCTCAAACATGATATGTTAGCAGATTCCTTCCAGGTAAACAAAACCCAACTACAAAGTCATCAGGCTGAAGTATTATCCTTTCAGATGCTTTTTCAACCCAATTCATTCTTTGGCTGAAAATACAAGGCAGATGCAGTACTGGGTTCTGATTAATTGTTTGTCAAAATATGTGTAGCACACTGAGCATGGCAGGTTCGTGGGCATCTTGGGTTGCTAATGAACTATACCCAACAGTCTACACAAAGCCTCTGTGTATGTAAACAAACTCTCAAGAAGAGCACGTGCTTTGATAAACTATGTTCTCTTACAATTACCAGTGTGAACATCACAGGGATGTCAAGTCAAGCGTTTTATAGAAGGTGGTATAGGTATTAAATTGTTTCAGTATTTAAAGCTAGCTTGTCAAAGGTTAGGAGAGAAGTGTGGGGTTATTGTGGTGCTTCTGCCTAGAGGAGGCCCTGGAAGAGGAGTATGAATGAATTCTTTTTGTAACCACGTCGCTGCTGCCTTCTGAGGCAAATAACTCTTCAGGCTGATAACTTGAAGCATATATAATGCCTCAAGGTTGTATGTCAGATCACTAATAGAGTACAATGAATCACTTCTCAGGCAGTCCCTGTGTTTGGAGCAGCAATCGGCTCTGCTTAATGTACTTATTCTGGATGTAGCACGTATGTAATTCTTCCGTCTGTAGGAGTTGCTTCTTCTATTTCATCTTGTTTGACCATTTCTGTTGCAAATAAAAGGTGAGCCTTCCTTGTGCCCTTTTGGGATCCTATGGCAGCATATACTGCACACCATTACAACTTCTCTGCTCGGGAATTTTTCTGCAGAGCTGACAGCAGTTGTACTAGAGCTTTGCACCCACAGAAATACGCAACAATCCCAATAAGCAAATGATGTCTCCTCTCATTTATATAATGTTTGAAGTGCAAAGTGTTACCACTATTCTGATGAGGCAATATGAAGATTTTTGATCACATTAGCTGAACATCAGCTGAAACCTAAACTTTTAGAGTACTGCAGTGTAAACTTACATGATACTACAACAGAAATAAATGTAAAGAAAAGTTTGGATACCTATGCTTATTCTCACAGTCCAGTTTTATTTGCATTAAAGTTGGTGGTGGTGGGAAATGTTACTTTTTTTTTCTTAGAGGTAATTACTGGAAAAAAATATTCCCCCTTTCTCCCTTCCATGTGTCCTCATACCTCTTAGCCAAGGCTTATCACACTGCTCCAAACTTCCTTATGGATACAGTCTGCTCTTAAAAACTCATTTAATGAGGATTTACGTGCGCAGTGTGGCTGCCACAGTTCTGCAGATCTGACAAAGTTCCCTCTAACAGCCATCACCTTATAAACTCCTGTAGTCATTTTTCTAACCAGAGAATGTGGAGGAGGCAAGGAAATCCCAAATATTCGACCTGCTGCTCTATTTTGTTTGTTTAACAAACACTTCTCACGGTAAAAAGAGATTTCCAAAAGGCTGTGCTGTTTAAATTTTCCTGCAGAGAAGGATGGCTTTCTCCATGGTTTCCTGGAACTTTTGCAGATATCACTCCCATTTATTCTTACCACTGTTGGAGAGGTGAATGAGGTGAAATATCTATTCTTCTTCACTCTGTAAAACTTTTTTTAGAGACAACGTTGTATTTCTTCTGTATGAATAACTTACTGCCAGGTCAAGCGGAGTCTGGGGTTTTTTGTGTGCATGCACAGATAAATCGTAGGATTGGATCCCTGCTCTCAAATGAAGCCAATGATGTTAAACCCTTCATGAGTCTGATTTGGTTCTTGCTAAGCTCAGTGGGAGTTTTGCCTAGGGGAAAAGCTGAGAAACCTTCACATTAACTTTGATTTCATTCAAGCTCATTTTTGGAAAAACAGCTGATCCACAAGAATACTGTGAATACCACATCTGTGCATGCTAACGGCTGTTTCTACTGTGTATGATTATCACAAAACAGCTTTGAAAAATCGTAACAGTATGGAGTATGAGCCCTTGATTCCTCTCACTGGAATTAGTGCAGTTTTTCATGAGCACACACAGAACAACAGACTGTTAATTGCAGCTGTTCCTGGGATCCTGATCACTCTCCTGTCATTGGCATGGCGGGATTGTGAAATGTTTGGAGTGCAACAGCTGGAAATCAGGAGGAAGAAATAACTGACTTCTAGGAAAATCACTGATGGCATACTTGATCAGCAGAAGCTCAACTTGGACATGGCACAGTCAACTTGGAAATGTCCTGTAGAACAACCTTTCCCACCACCGCACAGCAGTTAAGAAATCTTAGTGCTGCTGCTGCAAAAAGTCATGATCTCCTGGCTTGTGTGAATATTCAGAGAGTAGCTGAATGTGGTTATCTAAAACTTGTTCATAGAAATAAACAACTCCAAACAGCAGTGGAGAAAGGGGGATGAGAGTGCAGTTTAGATCTGGCGTCTGATTTGGGTCTTCTAAAAAATCCTCTGAAATAAACTTATTTTCCCCAGTGATTATATGAGAAGTGGGAGTTAGGTGATGTGAGCTTTCCTCAGTGAATTACTCATAACAGAGACGCTGTCTTGAAATATCTCCAGTTGATATATCTGTAGTTTTGACTTTAAAAAGTAATCCTTTGGCTATGGTGGGACTTGTGAGCACTGCAGACCCTCACTGGCTTTTCTGAATTTTTCTTATGTGATATGTTTTGCAGTCCTGTGTTACGTATTTCTCCTAATTGCTCAGTATTGGAAAACCTGGTCAGTGGGGACTTGTTTTTATCTCTCTGAAATGACAAATACAAACTTAATTGAAAGGGAAATGATTTTTCAGATATATAGATTTCTAAGGCTGAGTCTGCATGAGTAACTTTAATTAAATTCATTTTCCTGCAGAGCTGCTCATTGTTTCAGTTACTCAAATCTCTACACATGTTGCTCCTCCTAGCTTTTCAGTTTGCTTGCAAGACATTACTTAAATGCTTCTCAGCTGCCTGAGAGAGCCTTGAAGAGCAGGTATAATTTCAAATGTTGCATAGGAGATGGGGGGTGGAGGGGGAAGGCTCGTGGCCTTTCCTATTTTTTTCTGCTTCTGTGGTCAAATCTAAGTCAGCACCTGTGTACATGAGTTGAGTGATAAATCAAAACAGACAACAGTCCTGTTATTTTTCTTCCACTGTCTTGTCTTTGGCCTTTGGTTGTGTAACCAGGAGACCACATGGTAGCGATAAGACTTTGAATACTATTAAGTAGGTAATTAAGAGTGCCTTGAGAGGATTATTCAGATATGCAAAGATAATGTGAGGGCTTAATTTATGAGGAGTAGCATGGACAGAACCAGTGGAGGGGAAATATAATTTTGCTACTACTGAGAAATAGTTTAGTTGGGGAGAGAAAGGTGAGTGACAGGGATGGCGTGTTTTCTACCAGGGCTGCAGAGTACTTCCATCAAGTGGAGAAAGAGATGGCTTGGAAATTGTGTAGACTGGTGTTTTATGGAAAGGAGATGTGACATGACTTGTCTAGTTGTGACACTAGCGCAATAGAAAGCAGTCAAACACAAAGAAAAAATTGTTTTATCAGAGAAGCAGCATGATCCCTATGGAGATTAAAGGAGTTATGATCTCGGAGTTACTGGAGATTAAGAGGGAGATGCATGAAACTTGTATGAAGAGAAAAGCAGTTTTGTTCTTGCACAAAGTGTGTGTCTGGTACTTTCATTTCAGTCAGCAGTGACTCCTTTTTGATCCAGAAAAAAGTGCAAGGCGAGGGGAAATTAAAGTTCTTAATGTGTTTTCTTGTTGTGTTTTTCTTAGAAAACTTTCTATGAAAATATTCTAACTATGTCTGTAAAGCAAAAGGCTGCCTCACAAAGAGATGGCGATCTTGCCAAAGTCTCTGAAGGGAAGAGAATGTATGATTTCCTGAAGCTGAGCTGCTCAGGAGGGCAGTACGTTGAGTGGTGTTGCATCAATTAAAACAGCCAAAACAAGTGTTCATGCTGCTGTGTTTAAATAGGGGAGGGTGACTGTACTCTCAGGCCCTTACTTCTGAGCCCTCACTTTAAAATACGAGACTCAGCCCAATTTTGGTGAAGATGTGCTGTGTGGGAGCGCACACCCTGCTTGTCCCAAACACTGGTGGAGAGATTCCCAGGGAAGATACCTCTCGCTTGATGCATGGACTTTCAAAACTGGCAGCAGGTCAGAGCTGTGAGTTAGTGTACAAGAGTCATGGCAAGGATCGTTTGCTTTTTTATTTTTTAATAATTTTACTTTGTTTGAAATTAAGGAAAAAAATTTTGGTTTTGTTTTATTGTTCTGGTTAAATGCCTCTACAATTTCTGCTCAATTTGGTATGAAAAACTAAGGGCAGACAAACAATAAAACACTGGGTGGAGTGATTTTTATTTAAAATAAAAAGACCCTAGTTAAGTTCCTGAATAAGTCAAAGAACAGTTCTCACTGATGTGTTAATATGCAGACTATTTATCTAAGGAAGGACAAAGACATCAAACTGTGAAGATAAGCTCTGAATTACCATAAACTCCATTTCACATGAGAAACTGGTATTTTAATTCAAAAGGAAATATTCATAAGCCATCTTAGTTTATAATTTGAATATAATACACTGAAACCTGTTAATAAGAGACCAGTGGGATTTCTTCCCCCCCAC
>NW_010240420.1:10336-25521 GCF_000690775.1 Eurypyga helias | reverse complement strand
GCGCGGGGAAAGGCAGGAAAGACAAAAGGGCAAAAACTACATCTCCGTGTTGCCAAACAAAACCCTACAGGTCTATTGCTTGTAAAGTACATCTGCAACTCGGGAAAAAGTTGATGCAATGAAGCTCTGCACTTGGCATATTAATAACCTTGCAATTGTATCAAATGGCTGAACTAAATTATTCTGATTTGAAGCAGTTTGAGAGACCTCATGACTCAGTGTGACTGTTATTCTGCTGCTTTTATCCACAAAGTCAAAAAGTCCCAAATCAGTGAAAAGCAGAAGTAGCAGAGACACAAAACTAGATGAATAGCAGAGTCGAAATAAAATTAAGGTGTTTTAGGCAAAGTAGAAGAAACTTCACTTGGCCAGAAAGTGAGAAGGAGTGTTTATCATGTGTTTCCATGTCTCTGGAGTGAGATTCATCTGTTACATCTTGATAAAACTTCCAGATCCTGAACACATCAAAATCATGATAGCTTCCACCGGGTTTGGGATCCAAGGAAGCCAAAGCCATTACCTATGGCTGGGAGGGGGCTGCCAAAGTGAAGTGAGAGCTACTCCTTGGACAGATGGCTCCTGCCTTCCACTCCCATAAATCTCAGCCCAGGGGATGGATTAGGGTTGGGATGAGGGTGCCAAGGAAAAGACAGCTGATGCATGTCAGGAGAGGGCTTGGACTGGGCAGCCAAGATACCTCCAGGGATGCTGGTGCAACTGTTCCTCACAGCCCAGCTCATGTGGGGCCAGGTCGAGTTACTGAGCTAGAGCACAGCTGAGGGCTCTCTGGGGGGTTTGGATGGTGCGGGTGGAAACTGCTCTTCATGGGGAGGTGCTAACAAGGTTAATTATATCTAGGAATTGTAAGGGTTGGCTGTTGGCAACTGCAGTCCCAGGGTGTTCTTGCTGGGTTGTGAGCTGTCCTTAGGAGTCGTCACAAAAATCCCCTTGTCCTGAACCTTCTGCAGAAGATAGGAGGGAGCATAACATGGGTGAGTTTCCAGTTGTTCTTCTGACCAGGTGTCAGGATGCTCTAGAGAAAGGTTTGTTATGATTGCTAAGGACACAGACCAAAGCCTCCCTTTATACCTCAGGAACTTTCTGTATGTATGTCTCAGACTTGAAATAGTTTGTAGAATTAACGAAGTGGATTTATTAAACATTGCGATCATCACTTACTCAAGCAATTATTAATGTAAATATTTCTGCCCAGTTATTTGATTAACTGAAGAACTTGTAAAGTGATGCATAGCCTTTCCTGTGTAGTCCCTGATTCATAATTTCAGTAAGTTAATTAATTACAATTGTATTTTCTCTCTTAATGAATTCTGGTTTGCTCTGATGGCTTTGGAAGTCTTAAACATGTTGTGAACGATTCTCAGCTAAGTTTCAGACAGTTTTTATGTTTAACAGGAAATAGCTTTTAACAACTATTGCCTTTTGATCTAGAGCAGACTTCACAACAGCCACCAGCACTAATAAAAGTCTGCCTACCTTCCACTCCCTGTACTCCATGAGGAAAAACCATCCCTTCACAGACTAGTGTCACTGTTTTCCCTAGTGACACTGACAGGCATTGCTTTCAAAGGAATTACACAGCAGTCAGTTATGCTGATGAACAAAAGCAATGTTCCCTAACCTGCTGTGGGTGAACAGCCATTGGAAGGGTGTGCCACAACAGAGGTGTTGGCAGGACATCTAATCTCACCTGGAAATGTGTGCTCCATGCTTCGTGTCCTAAATTTGGTGATAAGTGTGTTGACGGCTTTTAGAACCCACATTGTTTTGGACCTGGTGTTGGTTGAAATTAAATATAATGCAAAATTCTTCCAAGTGCATGACCTCTATTTTCCTGGAATCCTGTTTTTAATAAGTTCACTGAGAGCAGAGTTCCTGGAAGTCAAACTGATGCAAGGAGGAACATCTTCCAGCAAGGTTCTGCTATTGAATAGCTGTGGCTGTACTAAAGCTGACGTGCTCACTACTCGTGGTAACTGGGTACTTCAGGCTGCTACCAGCCAACAGTGTAGGTCGTGTCTCCCCTACAGCATGCCTCCTCACCAAATGGCCCGTTGGCTTTTTTCCACTTTGGCACATTTTTTTCCATTGCTTCTACAGTTTCTCCCTGCTTTTGTTTTCCTACTATCCCCTGTTTGGATTTGGTCCTTTATCTTTTGCTGTATCTTTCCAGGTTTAGGTTGATCTTGGAGAAAGGAGGAGGGAGGCCATGTGTTCAGGGATTTTTTCATTATCAATTTTTTCATTATCTCAGACCAAATCTCCTCGATCTTCTCCTCCTTCTCCTATACCCCTATTTGTCACATGAGTGTTTCTGATCTCTGCCTTGCCCTCCCATCACCACACTTTTCCTCCCTTCCCATTGATTCACTTCCTTACATCCTTTCACTGGAGGGTGGCATGGGGAAAAAATACCACTGCTCTGAGCAGTCATCTTCTTGCCTTCCACAGATCTTGCAGAATAGGTGGGGAAAGCAGCCCCAGCAGGTGTCCTTGAGAGAGACCTGGAGGTTGGAGAATAGAGAGCCTCAGAAAATGAGATAATAACCCATCTCTAATTCAAAACTGGGCAATTCAGATACCCATCAGACACACTAACTGATCATAAACACGTGCTTGGCACAGGCCTAGATCTTGCCTCCTCAGTGTCCTAGTCTTCTATGAACAGTCATCTAAACAGTCACACACAGTAAGGTTTCATCAGCTTCGCTTCATTAGGAGCTAATTAGAACCATCACCCCAAGCTGAAAAGATACCTTTGAAGTACAAATATTTCCTCAGCTTCTCTTAATCAACGCATTCTTTTTATGCCCCTCTTTATATGCTGATTGCAGCTAGCACATGGACTAGAAATCCTGGAAGGCTGGAAGGAAAAACTCCTCTTGCCCTATTTCCAATTGGATAAAAACCAAAATTCTATTGGAAATCTCATGATTTCCAGCACAATGTACAGGCCAAGAAAATCTGGAGAAGTGGCCAATAAGCATCCAGATGTCTGGATAAATCCCTGAATTGAAAAAAAATATTTTGAGATTTGTTTATTCTTAATACAGATAATAAAAACTTATTATTTATTGATATTAATAAACTCCTTAAAGTGCATAGTGCCTACAAGGCAAAGAATAAGCTGTGTTGCTTGCGTGGATAAGCTTATAGGGCCTGGGGTCCTGTTTGGTCAGGACAACAGTCAGGTAATTCAATTCGGGGATTTAGTGCAAAACTTATTGTTGGAGATCAAAACCGAGAACGCATGAAGGAGGTAATTTTTAAAGTAGAGATGTGACTCTGAGGCAAGGCTGTGTTGTGAGAGGTATGTGCGGCTTTCAGAGTGCGTGGGAGAGGTTGAGGCAGGGACAATAAATTAATCGGGAGAGATGTAGGAGATGTATAGTCCAGATCTTGTTATTTATGAGGTCAGAGCTGCATCCCTATTGAGCAGAAGACCATGAGACTGCGGTCACCCCTGGTGTTGCCTGGTCTCTGCTGTTGCCCAGGCCAGCTATAATACACAGCTCCTTCGATGCATGTGTGTGCAGCTCAGCCCAGAGCTGCCTGGCTTGTGTTCTGCACACACATTTTTACTGTCCCAAATCGAGCTTTTTAGTTAGCACTGTTTGAGCAGGTTTTCAGAATACCAAGCTGGAATTCTGAGCACAAAATTCATTACTGGTTTAAAGGGTCAAAACCTCCCACTGCCTTGGACATTCGGCATGTATCTATTTTAACAAGATTTATGCATGCATAAACTACCGCGCAATCTTTTGCTCTATAATTATTTTTTCCTTCTATATCTGACAGGTATTCTAATAGGAAGACAAACTGTGAATGGGGAATTCTGGAAGATAACCTGTGCAGAGGAGAGGCATATGTGATGTAAGTAAGGTCATTCCCACCTGTCCAACACTGGCCGTGCGGTGTCCTCCACATGCAGCCAACACTGCCAGTGCCAGAAGCGGAGCGCAGGGACAACAGGGTCCCACACCACTCCTTCCCTTTCCCTTGTGCACCAGTGGTCAGGGTGAATGGGCGGTCACCTGTCTCCTGCTCTCCTCACTACCCTGAGATGTATCCAGAGGTGAAGAACATTACCTCAGAGAGCGATCCTGGATGGGCCCTCATTTATAGGTTTTTAAAACGCTTGCCATAAATTCACTGCAAAATAGCTCCTGTCTGAAGAGCAAGCTATGTGATGTGGCCTTGCTATTTCGGATGTTTTTGTTGTTTGCACTCTGCATCTTTATTAACTGCGCTCTGTCAAGGCCATTGCATTAAACATTGATCTACCTTGGCAGCAGGAGCAGGGCACGCATAGTGAAGGGCAGGTGTCAGCCCCGTGACGACGGCATCCGTCTCTCGCAGATATTAAACTATTTCTTAGGCTCCCAAGAAAGTCACATGGAGAGAGCTCACTGGTGCAGAGAAGGCACAGAATTACACTACTAACTAAAGCGTGGCAGGGAGGAAAACCACTCCTGAATTTCATACCTGGAAACCTGCCAAACTAGGAAGCATCACAAACAAGGTTGTTGCTCTCCTGTCGGGGTACTGTCTGCTCGTTCACATTTACTGGGTGGGAGCTACTTATCATTTCATAGCAATTCTCAAGGCTGAAGCCTACTGACCTGTGGGAGAACTACCCAGAGGGCATGTCATAGCACTTGAAGCTTCAGCTATGCCTAGTCATGAGCTCAGTGCCTCCAGTTATGAAGGTGCTTCCTGCAATGATTCTTTCATGCGATTGCTGCTTCATGATATAGTCTCAGTTTCTAAACCTTCTGAGATTCTCTTGAAATAGCCTCAAGGGAAGTGGCAGGTCCTGAAACCCTCGATGACTTCTTGGAAGCAATTCAGACACCAAATGTTGGTCTCGGTATTGGGAAATGAGCAGTCGTAGGAGTCTGCCTGGCTTGGCGGTGACTGATGGAGGAGGGATCTGCATTGTTTGGTAGCCCTTTGTGGATGTTTAAAAGGGGGAATACTGATTCCTTTGTTTCTGTGAAGAGGGTGATGTGAGATACAGATGGGCAGGGCATTTGTTTCTTTGACTTCTTGTTTTTAATGTTGTGAAACGCACTGAGAAACTACTGGCAGAGCAAAAAAATTTGCAGCAACCTAAGAGAGCCATGTAACCCTGGCAGATAGTTTTCTGAACGCTATACTTTAAGGTACCTGGTGCAAAAACTCGCCCCACCTTCCTAAGTGGGGCAGCCTATTCACAATCCAGTTTCACCTGGACGCTCCCAAGTTTTCTAGCTCTTTATGTGAAAGAGCCATGAGCCCCCCCTTAACTCTCTGTTCCTCCTGAGCAGAGGCATCGGTGTCTGGGCTTTTTCTGCGGCTTTCCCACTGAGTTTCTCCTGAGGTCTGGCCTTGCTCAAGGTGTCTTCCTGATGTGAATTTTGCTAACTAGCTGCTGTTTACAGTGAAGGACATGTTGTCTCCACGTTACCAGCTGGCAGGCATCCCCTGTGACATAGCCCCGGTCCAGCTCTGCAGTTAAGGCGCCGCAGTCCCACCACACCATCCCTTCCCTCCCTTCTCTCTGGCTCCACACATCCCAAGGAAGCTCTGCCTCACTGCCTGTAGCTTTTGGCTGGATCCCTCTGCCTGGCAGCGGTGCAGCTTTGGGAGGAGCGGCTGCAGGGTTTCGGTGAGCCAGCCGCCAGCTGGCACGGCACACGCAGGCACTGGGTGGGTGCGCGCAGATGAAACGCCCCGATAAAGCATTCCCACAGCCCCGCTGTACCGCCACGTTTCCCTGGCTTTACAAAGCACCTGGACTGCAAGCCAACTGCTTGGTGCGTGCTTGAATTTGGCGTGAACGTCTGATAACTTTTGTTTGCAAGTTTTAATTATGGCAGAGATTTACTTCTTCATGTGTGTTTGGTTTTGGTGTGCTGGCGTTTTTCGTTTTGGTTTGGGTTTTTGCTTGTTTGGTTCGTTTTGTTAATTTTGTTGAATTGTCTGGCTAAGGACAAGTTTGAGGTTTAAATTAAATAGTGACACGTCAGTCCATACAGTAATGACAGCAGTCTGTGTGCTTTGTAAGGTTTGTTATGACCCATCTCATCTCACGCCATTTATTGCCACTGCAGCGACCTCTGCGTGGCAGGACACCCCGCATGCAGCGTGCTGCAGTGGGGGGTCGGTGGCCACTACAGGGCAGTGGGACTTGGCCCATTTCAGTTCACTCAAAAACATCACATATTTTTTCCCCCCTCTTCACCAAGGGCTTTTAATGTCAGAGCTAAGACAGGCACTTGCAACCTTTTGGGTGGTTTTTTGTTTGTTTGTTTTCCCAGGGCTGAACTCTTCCATATTTCAACACTTTTTTAGGAATGCCTGGGTGTTGCCTGGTCCTCCGGGGACTGATGGTGTGTGTTTCTCCAAAAATGACGTGCCTGTTGCAAACAATTGTTCTCTAAAGTCTGTTGAAATTCTCGTTGGCTTGTTCTCCACATAAAAAACCTGACAGTACTAGGCTGCTCCTGTGATGAAAATGCTTGCTGTCGTGTTAGTTAGTGCATTGCCTTGTCAGTTCTTTGTAGTCTTTCAGCTACCTCTACCCCTGTCTTTTGTCCCCTCTTCTCTTTGGGTGGTGACCCCCCCTGGATGCACTTGCCCTCTTGGATCGGCTACAACAGGTGCTCCTACAGAAACACAGCTCATGAAAACGTGAGAGCACCCCAACCACAGCTGGCCCAGTACGCCGTGTCCTCACTTCATGGGTGTTGGGGCAGTGCAGACACTAAACAGCACATGCAGCTGCCTATACTCTCCTCGTGTCCTTCATCCCAGCTAGCAGTTACCTGCCTGCTCAGCCTGGTGCTGTGCCCATGCAAAGCCCAGAAGTCCCTGAGCACGTTGCACGCATTAATATTTTTAGCCATAATACTCTCCTGTATGGTTTGAACCTTTTTTGTCTCTCCAAGAACAACTCAGGAAGGATCCTATGGAAGTTCTCACTACTGCGGGTATTCGTATGTCTCCATCAGGAAAGGGAATGTCTCCAGGCTATTACATCAGCCTTGTAAATGACTCACTCTGGATGTCTGCACTCTGTTACTGGGGAGGAGACAGCTGGGTTGGAGAGCTTTGGTCAGCCTCATGTTTCCAGGGGGTGAAACCAGGGCTGAGGCAGCTCATGGTGCAACTCCAGCGGGCTCAGTAGGGCGTATGGGTGTCCCAGGAGATGTCTGTGTGATGTATCATGTCTACATGGTGTTCAACGTGGCAGGAAAAGAAGTGGTCAGATATTTTTCTTCGTCTCCTATGACACACTACTCCCCACCTATTTTTTTGTTCATCTGCTGAAATTTTAGTGTTTGTGCCAGTAAGACCGCAACAGTGTCTTTCAGCCTGCCCCATCGCTCATTCCGGAAAGTACTCGTATAATTCACTCATAAGGTTATAATATCAGAAAATGAGGTCTAAGGTTTCTTTTCTTCTCTGTAATCCTACGGTCTCTTCTTTTTCCAGCACTCATTGGTTTGTCCCTCCTAAAATTTTATTTTCAAGATCTGTGGTCCTCCTGGGTGTGTTTCTCTCATGTTTTAGTTATACCTCTGTGGTATTTTTTTTCAGTTTTTGGGCACATGAGGCCCTGATTGGCAGGATATGAAATAACTTAGTAATACACAGTGAGTGATGTCCGTTGTTCTTAAAGGTGGCTATCTTCAAAAGAAGGAAAATAACCTTTATGGGAAAATACAAGTGTCTACACCTCCAGTCCAAATGACAGAAAAGACTGTAGATTAAGTGGAGCCAGTCCCTTAATCCCAGATTCCAGATTCAGAATGATCCCAGATTCATTACTAACATCAGTTCATGGGAAGAAGTCAGGAAAAGGGAAAATGGGCTCTAAGCTGCTATCCAGTGGCCTTCTGGGTGCACACCCGCAAGTGGGGAGCTGGACCCCCCAGACCAATCTGTCGAGGATTATTCTCAACATGTGGGTGAGTCTTAGGCTGGACACTATTGCACTTCACAGCTCATCTGTGTCTGGTGTTTATCGTACTAATGGAACTGCAAAGCACTTAACTAGGGGGAAAAAATACATACAGTTGAGAAAACTGGAATAGTTAGTCATGGCAAGAACTTTTAATTGAGTTTTGAAAATTACTGGAGCGTGATAATATGGAAAGGTGAGGAAGGGCTGTTTTGAAATGATCTGTGCCACGTGGGGAAAATCAAATTTTGCCAGATTGAAAGGGGTGAAGAGGGAGGAGGGAGTGGTGGGCTCAGGCAGTCTATGGAAAGGGCTCAGAAGAGCCAGGAGGGGAAGTGTCTCTGAGAAAATGGAATAAAAGGTCATTTTGAAATGAGGGAAGCTACAGGACTCATTTGAAGGAAAGGAGAGAAAGTGTTATGCTTTTTTTTTTTTTTTCTTTTTCCAAATGATTTTACCTCATTTGCTTTTCAAACACAAGGGTGAAACTCTACGGTAGGCAGAAACTCTCACTAGATTTTCATTGCTTTCTGCTTCAAGCCTCCTTGGAAACCCCTCAAGATCAGGCGCTCTCAGTAATTCAGCACATCTGCTTCTGGCCCCAAAACCCATCTGTGAACCTGGGGGAGGTTTGGCCCTGGTCCGGGCAGCTGCTGGGACAGCATGCAAGCATGAAACCAGAGTCAACTAAATGCCCTGGAGCACACAGAAAGGTTGGGCTCTGGCTTGTATAGTATCAGGCTGAACAAAGGTTTATGCCAATTCTGATTATATTCAGATGGATTAATCCATCAGTTTGTCCTTTCTGCTGACTGTTTCTGAAGGGTGCAGGCACCCTTTAACAGGTGATGGGCAGCTTCCAGTCCTGAAAATCCCGGTGGAAGAAATGATTTAGGATTAGAGAAATTGGTAGCTCACCCCAGAAATTCTTGTGTAGTCCTCTTAATAAGGCATGAATGTTAGGGTTACATGTGTTTTTATAGAGTATTCAGGCAAACTCTAAGCACTGAACTTTTGGGCTTGTAATCGCTCTTCCCGTATACACAGGCTTTTCATGGGAAATGCACTGTGTCGATCATTTTCAACATGAAGACCAGATGCTTTCTTGCAGATGTTTTAAGTGTTTGTTCAGCTCTGGAGAATACCCTGTGCTATTTTTTACCTTTTCTAGTTTTGTAATTGTGCAGTTTTTACTTTATTGGGTAAGATCAACAGTAATGTCTTAATGGGGTGAGTAGACTCCAGCTCAGCCAGGCTTGGAGCAAGTCGTAGAATTATAAAGTAGTTTGGGTTGGAAGGGACCTTTTAAAGGTCATCTAGTCCAACCCCTCTGCACTGAGCAGGGATATCTTCAACCAGGTCAGGTTGCTCAGAGCCCCGTTCAGCCTGATCTTGAATGTTTCCAGTTATGGGGCATCTACCTCCTCTCTGGGCAACCAGAAAGTCCAGAGGCTGAAGTCCCTGAAAGAGCTGCTGTGGGGTTGCGCACCTTGAAGTTAGCGGGAATCAAAGGTGCCCACCACACAGCAGAACTCACCAGTTCTGTATTGCACTAAATAAATCGTATACTTTGAGACAGTCCCTACACCAGAGAGATTAAAAGTAACAGAGTGAAAAGATGAGATAGTTAGCTTGATTTTTATGCATGAAAATGGAAACAGAGGTTAAAGGACTTGCTAGAGAGCATAGAGCAAGCCTGGTCAGAGTACAGAACTCAAATGCTGTTTTCTGATTCCAAGATGGTGCTTTTGTTCTGCAACAAGGATATTTTGTTTCTATGAGTTCAGAGGAAATGGTCATATTTAAAAAAAAGTCTCAAATTTTCAGTCAGCTCTACGCTCAAAATATGAACTATTACTTGAATACTAAGCCATGCTATCTTAAAACTAAAAACCACTAAAACATGACTCACATACTGACCAGGAAACCTTCATGAGAATATTGTGACATTCCCCAGTGTCATGACATGCCCAAAGCATGCACTAAATGAGCTGCTTTACTGTGGGTGTTTTTCCCTCAGTGAGTGTTAAGTGCAGAAAGTGACAATGGGAAGAAATTGTGGTTTGTAACCTATCTTCCCAGGGTGATCTGAAGACTCAAAAATATATATGATGTAATTAAAAATTACTTTGAAAATGGTCATTTCCTTCCCTGGTTCCTGGATTATCTGGCACTGTTGTCTGGTCCATCCACCATACCCTCTTAGGGGTAAAGTGAGCACAGGGAAAGCCTTTTGGTTTGCCTTCGGGTCTTTGCTCTGTAATGCACCACATTGCTCTGGTGTCCCCATTCAGTTCCAGTAGCCACATTAGTCTTGCCGGGCTCTGTGTGCTGGGGAAGCACCACCCAGGCTGTGAGCATCTCCAGCCAGCTCTACAGGATACCTGGCAGCTGTTGTCCTCTTTCTGCAGACCATTCCCCCATATAATGTGGGGTCAGAAAAAGGGAAAATGCATGAGTTCGTATCACTTTATCGGACCTTTCAGTCTGTTGTGTCAGTGGCTATTTGCATTTGACCTTCCAGATTAAGCAAATCCCCAGCTGGTACAACCTGAGAGTCTCCCCCTGCTCTGATTTGGCATGTATGCCACACGCAAGCTGATCCCAGTGAGAGATGGATTTGTTTGAGGAGCCACATTACGCTCCTCACACTGCAGCAAATACCTCTGCATTTTCAGCATGCGGGGAGATCATCTCGTTAAGCTCTTTAGCTGCTCAATCTTTCACCTTCTGGCTCATACAGCCTGAGCTCTGGCTTCCCAGCACTGGTTCCCACGGAAGTGGCAGGCACGAGGCTGACTTCTGTCAGCGGAGACGGCGGCTCCTGTCCTGTGGCCCACGTGAAGCTGCTGGTGGCTACCCGCCGCGATTGCAAAAGTGCTGCCCCTGGGTGGGAAGAGAAGGACCCTTGTGCTGCTGCTGTTAGACCAGCGATGCAAGGCTGCAGCCACCTCGTGCTGCGCTCTAAGGGGAGGTTAGAAAAATGAATTGTGGCATTATATCTCCCGCAGATGACTTCATCAAGCGCAGCGGCATTTTGCAGCTAGAATAATCCCCCTTTAGCACTTTTAGCTGTATCAGTTCTGCAATTAACAACACATTTATAGCACTAAAAGAGACTGATAAGAGCATTCGGGCTGGTTCCTGGTCACGGAGCAGCAGGGTTTCTAACGTTCACTCAAATAGGTTTGTGATCATTTGGGCTAAAGAAGGAATGACATTGACCTTCAAGAAATGACCAGGGAATTGTTAGAGTGTATGGGATTTACGAACCAAAAGGCCTTCTAAATTCTTTGGGATTTGGCAACCTAACTACCACATCCCTTCAAAAATCCCAGTGCTAGATTTCTCTGAGAGCAAATAGATTTTTCCTAGAATCATAAAACAATGAAAGCTGAAAGGGACCTCTGAAGGTCACTGTCTTCAACCCCTCGCTTGAGGCAGGTGATTTTAAGTGTCAAAACCTGCTCTTGGCATGATGCTGCAGTGGGGGAGAGCTCAGGAACGCTGAAAACACTATAGGGAAATTTCAGTGAGGCACTAAGAATGATCATAAATAATTAACTGACATTAACTTTTGAATGATCTACCCCAGTCTGAGCTACTGAGCCCTCCCTCCAGGATCTTCCGCTACACAAAGGGGCGGTTTGATATTTTCTTTCCTCACCAAAATGGTGTTGGAGTTTGTACTGGTGAAGCGTTCAGCTAACTGCTGCGGGTTACCCTTTAAAGCTGCAATCGTACAACAGCACTTTGCAAAGCTGTCTGGGGACAGAGTATTTTCCACTTGAGTCCCCGGATCGTTCAGAAAGGCGGTGTAAACACACGGTACAACTGCTACTTCAGACACTGATTCCAAATGAGAGATTGTGGGTTTTTATGGCATAATCTCTGTTATTATATTCCGTTGTTATTCCCTGCTTCATTATTATCTTGACTTTTCTTTCTCATTTCTAGTTCTTTCTCAACCTCCCTCTGCAAAAGAAAAAAAATTCCTCTTTAAGCAGGTCCTTTCCCAGTTGCCACAATTAACTGGTTTTCCTGTCCCTGTCTTTTCTGGCCTCACAACCCCTCTCGCTCCCCTAAGGATGCCGTGCCGAGTGCCTTGTGATGCCCTGGCTGTGTCTGGGCTGGAGGTCTCTGTGGCAGTCCCAAGGAGTGTGCCATGGTGTCCCCACCCTGCACTGGGTGCAGTATTCAGATGTGTCTAGAAGGGCATCTGCTACTTCAACACGCAGAGGTACTTGTTCAGGAGACAGGCTGTAGTCCCTTGTGTTTACAGGGAAGCCTGGCCTCAAATGCCAGGGTAAATTCCATATCTGCACATGGCCCGTGGCTGGTAGAGGAGCTCTGTGGACACAGCCATTCCCAGTGGAGACAGGTTTAAGTGATACTTGTTCCTCCTGGGATGTAGGGAGTGGAAGTAGGTGCTCTTTGACACCCCAGACATTAACAAGAAAACAACAAGGAATACCCTTTTTATTTTTCTCCCTTCTTTCTCAGTTTAAAAGCATGTGTTACTTACTAATGTAAATGAAAAACAAAGCGGAGCAAAGTCTGTGATGCAATATTTAAGTTCTTCACATCTTAGTTTTTTCATCTCTGTACCTCGGAGGGACAACACGCTCTCGGAGTCTGGCTTTGTAGTGCCAGATAGCAGCAGTATTTGTCTCTGCTTGTAGTACCTCCTCAGCCTCCAGCTATGTGCTGCTGCCAGCTGAGGCTCCCACGCAGGGGGAGCGAGTGCCCGGTGTTGAATCCCAGCACGCTCATAGTGCACCCACTTGTTACCAGAAGCCTGAATTAATCAGCTTGGAAAATTTATTAGATTAGCAAGGGATGACAGTGACCCAGAGATTGAACTCTGGCAGACGGGCTGATTCAGAGGTTGGGCTTCTGCTTGTCGCTGAGAGAATCTGAAAATGCTTTACACAGGAAAAAAACTGCAAAAAATGGCATCACAGAAAGGTGGGGACTGCTTGGGGGCTATGAAACATTATTAAGATTAGATTTCCAGAGGCATCTATTTCTTCTCCATCCTCAGCCCTCCTGGAAAGTCCGTGGAGAGCATTTTACTGTTCCAGCTTTATCGGTGGGTGGAAGAGGCTGTGAACAGCCACACGTCCCTCTGGAAACATGAGCTTTTAGGGGACTATAATGGATACAGAGGATCCTGTAGCCTCTGCTACCTATAGCTCTGCTGCCCTGGCCCTGTTCTTTGGCAAAGCTGCCCAAAGACTGCAGAAGCCAGGTTTAATGAACATATATGGACTCTCTTTGGAATAAAGGTCTGGTAAGGTGGGAGAAAGCAAACCATACCTTCCAGACTCTCTTTCTGTAAAGTCACAGAAACGACTCGGAGTATGTCTCAATAGTCCTGGACCTGAGGTTTTTCTTCTGGTGTCTAAGACAGGTTTTCATTGATAAAGGTGTCTTGTCTCTGCATGTGTGCGTAACTGCAAGCAGTGTGAGAGGTTCTGCATTTGGAGCCAGCAGAGATGACAAGCCCCACAGTACAAATGGGGCACCGGCACAATTCTCTGATGTGCTTACAAAAATTCATAGCAAAAACTCCTTCTCCTCCTGCCTTCTCTCGTGTCAGTGGCTGCAGTGCAGGCTGACCCCCACATACCGTTTCTGAACTGGGGAGTGTCCCTTCCAACCCCCCAAGGCACTGCCCACTGATCACCATGCTGCTACTCTTTGGGCCGTCTTTTTCATCTGGCCCTGAGGATGCCAGAGCAGCTCCCAGGCATCTGTCAGGCACAGAGCTTTCTGCACTTCATCTGGAGAAACAAACTGCACAGCCTGAAAAAGAGAAAATCTATTTGCTGGGATTCATGTAGTATCAGGAAACTCGAGAATCTGAGAATTACAGACAGGAACAAAGGACAGAGATGTTAAGTTCCTACTCCTGGTCTTTTTCTGTGCTACTGCACCAGGAAGAAACCTCACTGTGACAAATGGACAGCCAAAATAAGAAATGACATTACAACAGTCTGCTCTATTACAAAAACATGTCTTGGCAGGTAAAACAAAAACATGTGGCTCCCTTATCTTACATTAAAAATGTTCCAACTTTCACCTTCAAGGTACAATATTTCATGGTTTGTAATTTGTAGTGGGTCTATGATTTCTCAATCAGCTAGCTTTTTTCCTTCTACATAAACATGAATTTAAAAGCAGAGAGTAATACTATCTAGGGCTAATTCATTCCTGGAGAGTTTTTATCAGGAGCTGCAGTCTTCATTATCTGTATTTTCCATTAGTTGCTGGAAGGTGTTCATTTTTTATAGAAACCATCACATGAAAATGTGAATAACATGTAATAGAAAACTACATGTAATAGAGAGGAAAAAACAGTCTCTGACCTTCCCTTCAAACAGAGTTTCACAGCTGAAGAAAAACATGCCCTGGTAACAGCTTCAGGTCCCAACTGCTTCTGTGATATTGTCACGGATTTTGAGCTTAGTTTTTTTTCCTGCTCCAACTCTTTGTTTTTCTGTCACCACAGGCAGATGTGGTGATGCCCAGAGTGGCTGCATTACTTAGTGCTCCGAGCTTCAAGGTGCTCAGCCCCAGTTCCACCTCCAGCCTCACCTGCCCGCAGTCTGACAACACGTTGTGAACCAATCTCTGCGGAGGCACTAGGAAACATGAGCAATGATGCACCCGACCTGCAACTCACCCGAGCACCAACAGCAAACACAGGGTTGTAAGCGATGCCGTGGCTCTGGAGGACTGCCAGGGTGCTTGATGCCCAAGTCACCTGGCAGCCACAGCCAGCTGTGCAAATGCCTTGTGCGTGTGGCTGTTGAAATGATACAGAAGTGTGCTGTAACGCACCATTCACGCCCAAGATACTGCCGAGCACTTCACCCCATACACCATTAATATGGCAGGAAAGGGACCCTATACACCAATGGCAGAGCAGGGCATGCTGAGCCGCGCCTGACAAGAAAACCGCTTTCATCCCCGGTGTACAAGCACGAAGGCATAGCCCAGCATAAGGGGGTGGGACTTGCTGACAACTCTCTGAATTTGAGTAGAAGGAGGCTGCAGAGAAGCAGGTGAAATTCTGATATACCAGCCCACACAGACACCTCAGGCACTCTGATGATGTGTCAGATTGTGCCCGTGTCACATCAAGGTGGGTAGATGGGTTCTCAGGAAGGAGATAGACATATGGTTATGAGAGTCCTGAGGGTTGCTAATTGCA